>NC_051396.1:7356137-7361137 GCF_015228065.2 Penaeus monodon
AGAACAAAAGAGGTTAGCTCATGGTAATATCTGACAAGTATATCAAACAAGATACCTTATTTACTGAATGAAATACTGTGAATTATTAAATGAGAGGAAACTTTGGACAAACAATAATAATGATAATAATGATAACAACAACAACATCAATAATAGTAATAATGATAATAGTAATAGCAATAATAATAATCATAATAATAATAATAATAACAGTGATAACAACAACAAAAACAGCAATAATAATAATAATAATAATAACAATAACAATAACTAACTATTACTACTAGTAATAACAATAATGATAATAATTATAGTGATAATAATAAAAATAAGATAGTAATAGTGATAATACTACTACTTCTCCTACTACCACTACCAGTAATAACAATAATGATAATTGTGAGGTCTCCGACCTTCCCCCCCTCTCCATCCTGGACTGCAACCCTCTGCCCCCCCTTATCCTCCTCACCCTTGTTTCCCTTAGTCTCCCTTTCCTGCCTTTTACCCTCTTCTCCAACTTTTTCCCCCTCTCCCTCTTCCTCCTCTTCACGAATCATCCTGACTCCTGTGCCCTATTTATTCTACTCGTTATCCTCCGTCTCTCCTAAATACTCGTTCTCTTGCTCTCACTACTTCGCTCATCTCTTTCGTTCCCTTTCCTTTAATTTCCCCCTTTCCCTTCCTAATCTTGCGTCCCTCCTTACTTTCTCCCATGCTGATCTCGTTTTCTCCTCTTCCCCGTTCCTTTGTTATGCTATTTCATCCTTTTCTCTCGTTCTCTCTCTCATTTCTCTCATTCACTCCATTCGTTCATTTCTCTCTTCTCTTCTACTTCGCGATTTACGTTCTTCTGTTTTTCTCTTCTCCCATACTAATCTCCTCGCTTTCTACCTTTTCTATTCCGCCGTTGACCTTACTCATTTCTTTCATTTCCATCTCTCGGCTCCCTTTAATTTCTCTCCTTTTCGTCCTTTTCCTTGAGCTTTCGTCCTCACACCTACCCCCTATCCACTACCCTAATACCCTACCAATCCCCTCGACACCCATGATACCTGAATCCCGAATCCCGAATCCAGAATCCAGAATCCAGAATCCTGAATCCCGAACCGAACTTGGGTAATCCAGCGGGCGGCGCTCAAACACGCTGGAGATGATTCCCGCCCACACAACCTACACTCAACACTGTTATTACGGCCAAACCATGTATTCTTTGATAAACAAATGTGCAAATAAAACTTACAATTGTTATTTCCCGAGTTTCCTCTTGAGCTTCGAACGCTTCGACCCCGTAGGTGGCGAATAAGCCTTAACGAATGCAGTTATTTGCGAGTTTTTATCGCCCCTTTTCCTAGTAAGGTCTTATTTTTTTAGGGGGATCTAAATGTTTTTTCATTCTTTTAGCCATTCATTTCTTTTATCCATAATTTCAAGGTTTTTAGGATTTTAACACCGAATCCCCACCCCCATGTTACAAAATTCGTTCGAAGTTATTTTGGGATTTTTACATTTTAAAATTGCTTAAATAATCAATTTTATTTATTATCATTTTTATCTATTTTACGTAATTGTTTTAGAGCTCTAAATATTTTATTTGTGTTTTTCCTGATTTTTTTGTAGTCGGCTGCCACGTCACCATCTTAATCATTTATAATATGAAGTATTGGAGGCTCACAGAGGACACTAGGGATATTCCATGTATCACTGACAGATTTTCCTTTATTTTAGTTATTGTTTTACATATTAAATGTACTGTTTTATTTATTTTTTCATACTGTGTTTTTACCGTTCAGTTGTACTGTTTTATTGTAAGCTTTAATCTTTTTTTTTGTTATTCTTAATCCTTTTACTTCTATTTATTGGTTAAAAAATTGTTAAGAAGTTTCATGTTCGCTTTTTGTATATATATATTTTTTAATAACTGTCGCCACGATGACGTGGCCCAGCTGTATAAATACCCCTGTAAAATAAACCCGTAAGGGAGTTGTCTCTGGACTCGGTGTTTGACTGTACCCCCCTGGATTACCCTATACTGTGGCGTCGCTGGAGCAGCAAGGACAAGGTTGTGTTTGAGCCATCTTTTACATGCCAGATAGGATATTTTACATTGGCCAGCACCAGCCAAAGATACTCCAATTTGAGTAATTTTCATGTATCCGTTCCCTCAGAACGAGCTTTATCCCTTTTTTTATCATATTTATATTTTTACTTTACCTGTGGTGCTTTGCCTTTATTTTACTTTTTTTTTATTCGTACGTTAAGAGCAGCATAACCAGACCCATTTTCATAAGGGATGTGTACCTGGGGCATGGGACAGTGTCTCCATACAGGGGAAGTGAACGGCCCCCCTCCCTCCTTCTTTCGGCCCTAAGCCGCCATCCGCCGCTTGGGTGGATGATATTCCGGGCTTCCCCTCGACAAAAAGCCTTACATAATATTGATAGTTATAATAATGAAATTACTTAAATCAATAACTTTCAAAATTATAAAAATAATAGTAATAATTCTAATGTTAATAATAAACATAATGGCAATTATAATAATGATAATAATAACAGTAATAACAACTACAACAATGATAATAACAATAATAATGATAACAATAATAATGATAATAATTATAATGATAATAATGATAGTGATGATAATAATGATAACGACAACAACGACAACAACGACGATAATAACAATAATAACGACAATAACGACAATAACGATAATAATGATAATAATAATAACAAGAACAATGATTAAAATAATATTGATGAAGGTAATATACTCGTAATAATGATAATAATAACAATAATAATAACAATAATGATAATAATAAGACAAAAATAATAATAATGATGATAATAATGATAATTATATAGTATTAATAAAGTAACAATAATAATAATAATAACAATATTTATAATAATGATGATAATAATAAAATAATAATAATAATAATAATAATAATAATACATTAATATTATCATTATAAATAATAAAAACAATATATATAATAATAATAATAGTCGTGATAATAATAATAATTATGATAGCTATTACAATTAATGATAAGGAAAATAGCACTAGCACTTATTATTATTATTATTACAATATTGATAAAGATAAAAATGATATAATAATAATAATAATAATAATAATAATAATAATAATAATAATAATAATAATAATAACAATGATAAAAATAACAATAGTAATGATAATAATAATAATAAGAGTAATAATTATTATAATAATAATAATAATAATAATAATAATAATAATAATATAATAATAATAATAATGATAATAAATAATAATAATAATATAATATAATAATAATATATAATAATCATAATAACTATTAATATAATATATAATAATAATGATAATAATAAAATGAAATAATAATAATAATCATTATTATTATTATTATCATTATAGTAATAATAGCAATAAGGATATTAATGATAACAATAACAATAACAATAACAATAAGCAATAACAATAACAATAACAATAACAATGATAATGATAATGATAATGATAATGATAATGATAATGATAATGATAATAATTAATGATAATTATTATGATAATGATAATGATAGTGATAATGATGATGATAATAACAATAATGGTAATAATGATAACAATAATGATACAAATAACCATAAAACTCCTAATACTAATACTAATGATAAAAAAATAAAAATAATCATGATAATCATTATATTGATAATAATAATAATGATAATAATTATAGTGATAAAGGTCATTATGATAACAATCCTGACAATAATGATAATAATAATAATAATGTTAACAATAATAATCATCATCATCATGACAACAATAATGTTATTTATGGTAAAAAAAAATAAAGATCATAGTGAAGATTTAAATAATAATAATAATAATGATAATAATAATGATAATGATAATAATAATGATTCTAGTGAATTTCCCCTTGCTTCAGGCAGATCATCCCGCAGGCTTTCTGGTCCCCATGTTTCCCTGACGTAACGGATCTGTATAGAAAATCTATGGACTCCTTCTTTCTGTGAGATGACGTGGCTTAGCTGTTTTTTGTGTTTGTCCATGTTTTTTTTTTAAATAAGAATAAACTTGTGTTTTTATATTCTTTGACTTACCTTTCCCACTGATCCGTGATCTACATCTACATTATTTCTACTGTACGTAACGCTGCTTGTACACTATTTACCTTATATTCCATACTTACCTTGTTTTACTCTTGCCTTTTTGCCTTCGACTAATTCACCTTAGCTTTGTTTCTCACTCTTTTTTCTCTTTCGTGCTTCCCCGTTTTCCCTCACGGATCCCTTCTTTCACTTTTTCGTGCTTTCCTGTTGTTCACTTATTTCATGTGCCGATGTTTGTATAGTTCTATTTTTTTAAACACGCGTGGCACCAGTTGATTAATGAAATAAACTGCATTATGGGTAAACCATCACCAAGTTTGGGAAGCCACCAGTATATAAGGTCAAGTCAGGTCGAGAGAGAGGCTTTTATCTTGTGTAGTGACAGACCGTTGGATTATTAGCTGGGCGACTTCTGCTTCTCGTGCTGTGGCGGGCTGCCTCTGTTTTACCAAGTAAGTGTAAGCTGTGTTGTCTTCTATTCGCAAGATTTGTGCGAAATAGATATATAATATGGATGTTCTTTTTATGTTGCCTTTTTAGTCATTCACTGATGTTATTTTATTGTTCTTTTTATTGTGACTACGAAATCACTTTTAAATCACCTAAGAGTTATCACCAAAATAGGCCAAATCCATATGGACATTACCGCCTGTAGTTAGGCAACACGCTGCCGAACCAATATCTATAACTCTACGGAGTTTGATTATCCACTACAATGATAACAAACAACAACAACAACAACAATGATGAAGATAATGATGATGATAATCATAGCAGTAATTGGTATAATGATGATAATGATATCAATGATGATAATAATAAGGATAATAATAATAATAATAATAATAA
>NC_051396.1:7388637-7391137 GCF_015228065.2 Penaeus monodon
TGAAATTCTATCAACAACTAACCATCTCTTCCGGATGACGATTCTCAACTTTGTGGCAACTTCATCCTTGATTCTCGTTAATCACGTGACAATTAGCGTCATCACCTGGGATTGGTCCCGCGGGATCTTCGAAAATATCTGAATAACCATGTAAATGAGTTCCATATCTATAACTTTCGTTGTCTTTCCGTTTCGATTTGACTATTCATTTCTAGAAGAATATGGAGTCATTATAGAGCGTTTTAAAAAGTAAGTAAAGCGATCTAGAAATTAGAATTAAGAATACCTTGCCAGTGCAAAAATGTCACTTTCTGTACCACGCGGTCTTCACTGCTTGTACGTAGCCCGGTCTAACCAATTAGTGAAACACGCTGTCGTCTGTACCTTTCTCCTCGCCCTGGACACTGACGAACCTGGCGGCCCTCAACCCGGACGGTCACACGTCTCCAATTGGTGGTTTGTTACAGAATGGTGTAAATATCGTTCTAGGCTACGTGACTGTAGCCGTCGGATTGCAAAGATTACAAAAGAGAGGAGGGGGATGCTCCGACCGTCAGACCTCCTAATAACAATGCAAGACTTTTTTTTTTTGTAACAAGCTCTCGGTTACATAATTATAGTCACTAAACAACCTTACTATTGGTTGTATTTGTCTGCATAATTATTTCTTTTATTTGCATATGCCGAGGAAAACCATTACACACATCAGTAGACGGGAGGGGGGCTCGAACCCTCTCCCTGCCCCGGACCTCCGAAGTCTGTAATTTGGCCCTCAACCCGGACCAACACGCACCTCTACATTAGTTCTTTAATGGTGCATTGCAAACAGCTCCCGGGTATGTGGCTATACTCCATAAATTGCACTTTAATTATTTTCTTTCTTTACTGTCTTTTGTTGCTTTTTTATGTGTGGAGGAAATGCCATAGGGATGGTGGGGGCGGGGGTGTGGGGAGTCCCTGGGTCCATGGGTCCATGGGTCCCCTAGTTCTCCCTAGTTCCCGAGACCCTTCTCCCCGCCCAGGACTCTGTAACGAATGACTACAACTGTGTTACAGGTGAACGTTGGTAGTGTTTGTGGCACGAGCGACAAGGTGTCACGGATCAGCCACAATGCAGCAAGCAGTACGAGTATTCATCAGACAGTTACCTTATTTTGCGATCACACACAGGAGACTTTCTTAAATACACTATTATCTGTCGTTTCGATTATTATTTTAAGCTTTTAAATAGCAACTCAGGTGACGCTCAAATTACCCCTTTAGCACCTCATGTGTGCTTAACACTTTCAGATTCTTAATATAATTCGAAAAATATCACAGGTAAGCACAATAGGATCGGATAACTGCACTATACATGACCTGTGGCAGTGGCGGCGATGTGGTGCGGTTGGTAGAGACAGTGTCGAGAGAAAAATACGCCAGATGATGAAGGCTGCGCGAGGCAAGGTGGAGGAGCTTACTGCTGTCTGCCGTCTGTCTTCCTCCCTTCCTGCGACCTCGAACGCCAACTTCAGCTGGTGCGAACCACCGCGACGACAGGTGGTTTAGCAAACAAGCTGGAGGGCCGGTAGCTGGCTCGTCGCTGATCCACGCCCTGGGTGGATTGCAAGCGTGTTGCAAGCATGAACGTTTCTTTTCGTCCATTGCAAAGCCACAGGGTGTAAGATCCCCACAGGGTCCACGGCAGGATAAAACCTCATCCTTATCGTAGATCAGATGAAGATCCGTGCGGGTGCGAGCGTCGGCGGCAAACAAGGGGGGGAAATGAGTTGTGGGAATAAGGGCGAGATTGGCGTGCCGCTACAACTCACCCAGCAGATTCACTGACGATTTTTGGCCAGAAAAGTTATCGAATATAAAAACACAGAGCCGAGGGCCGTGTTTCCCTCCCTCCCCTCCTTCTTCCTTCCCTCCTTCTTAGTGTTAGATACGTACCCTTTGTTTAAAATGCTCAGTGTAACCATATAAATTAATTTTCTTCCATCCTTACTTGTGGTAGATACGAACCCCTCGTTTAAAATGCTTAGTGTAACGTGACGAATGGACAGCAGCACCACGATTGGTTTTACTGTTATTTTTCCTTCTTTTTCTAGAGACCGATAAAGATGGTGCCAAGAATTGAAAGTAGGAACTGTGTTCAAGGTATCGTAAAACGTGAAGAAATTTCTTGATAATCCTAATATATATTTTTTTTCTCAATGTCCAACTCAGGATTTAATAAAAAAAAAAAATCTAATGTATGTTGCCAGATTTGATATACCACGAAAAATGACTAATTTAGCCGTCTTGTATCCAGGATGTGCATTTTCTTCTGTTGATTTGAAAGTCATACATATTATTTTTTTCAGTTAGAAAATATTGCATTTCTGTCTCATGTACGTAAAGATGACGTATAATGCCTGTGCTTATATTTTTTGGCAAACATTAAAACATAAACACGTAAGCACAGTCTCTTTCTCTCACACACAATCTCTCTCTCTCTCTCTCTCTCTCTCTCTCT
>NC_051396.1:7421137-7423637 GCF_015228065.2 Penaeus monodon
TGCGCGATAAAAACGAAACTCGCTTTTAATTATACCACTTCAGAAAATTAAACCTTTCTCAGCTACAAAGGTCTCTGCTCAGAGAACAAGTGAAAATGTTGCTATTATATACCTGTTGGGAAACACGCTCGTGGATTGTAGTCGGGGGAATGGTGGGGGGGGGGGGGGGCAAAAAATCCTCTTCCTTCAAGCGAACATTTTTTCTTTCTTTCTTTTTTTGAAATTATGATACAAATTATTTCACTTTACGTTTGTTAGGAATTTCCGATGGTTATATGATTCATCGCTGTGGATGCTTGAGAAATAATAATAATAATAATGCACGTTCTTATATTAATGTATAAATAAATAAATTATTCTGGGCAATGACCTTACTGACAGAAATAACAATATGAAGTGAGATATGCCGACAAGTTAATAAATAAATCGGAGACGAGAGAATATAGTAATTTAATGAAAACACCAATGAATAAAATGTATAAACAAATAGATAAACGCACAAACAAAAACAAACACAAACGCATGTAAAAGATATAACCCGAAATCATAGAAAAGGAGAAAAGCTTCTTATTGCAAAGAAAAGACTTCCACCAATTCTATTAGAGAAGGAGTCACAGCCGTGCACAGATAAAGCACAACTTGCCTGCAATATTAGCAAGGCGCCGCGCGTTTTGTTTCAACCGGAAAGTCCATTCTTTACGAGACTCGCCTACTCGTTCGTAAAGCAAAAGAGTCGAGAGTTTACGCAGTGAATCAATAACGGCGCTCGTGTAAGTGTGTATGGTGAATGGCCCTTCACCCTGATCATTAACGGAGGTTTGGCTTCGGAGAGAAAAATGAAGGATGGGAATCAGCAGATCGTTTTTTGATTTCCATTCTTTTTCATTTGTTTGTTTATTGTACATTCTCTTCCCAATTTACAGGTAGTTCGTTTTTTTTTTTTTCCATTCTTATTTATTTGTTTGTTTATTGTACAATTCTCTTCCCAATTACACGCAGTTCTACCTGAGACTGTAGCCTAATGACAAAAACAACCATACCAATAGCGATAATGGAATCTAACAACGATCATATATTATTATTATTTATATCTATATTTTTTCTTGCCAATTCCTTTTCTTATTATTACTATCACTGCTTACATATCCCTTCCCTGGACCTTACAACCGCTTGGTGTAGAAGGCTCCATTCACTGCAGCCTGAACTTATTCACTACTTTAAGAGGACAATTTACTGGAATGAAAATTCACGAACTTTTTATGGCTTGTGTTTCCTACTGGTGCCACGAGGCCTTACGATTGTCTTTGGACAAATTTTGAAGAAAGCTTAACGCGACCCTTTTTTGTTGTTGTTTGGTCATTATTATTATTATTATTATATATTATTATTATTCATTATTATTATTTATTATTATTATTATTATTATTATTATTATTATTATTATTATTATTATTATTATCATTATCATTATATTATTTATTGTTATTGTTATTATTATTGTTTATTTTTATTATTATTATTTATTATTATTTATTATTATTATTATCATTATTATTATTATTATTATTATTATTATTATTATTATTATTATTATTATTATTATCATTATTATTATCATTATTATTATTATTATCATTATTATTATTATTATCATTATTATTTATCATCATCTTTATCATCATTATTATTATTAGTATTATCATTATCACTATTATTATTTTCATTATCATCATTATTAATATCATAATTATTATTATTATTATCATTATTATTTTTTTTATAAATAGTCCTATTATATCATCACCGTCATCATCTTCCCTATCACCATCACCCTCACCATCACCAAAACGACTTACATTTCGTAAAGTAGCGCATTTTGTAGAGTTTACAAATAACGTGTCAAGCGTGTCCTTTGCCAGTGACACGTGTGAGACACTTGGGTATTGTTGGCTTGTCCTCGGGTGTTTGTGCTTCTCAAGGACTTGTATATTGTTCCCAGGCTTTTCCATATTCCTTTTCTTCCCTTATTCTTAAGCGGTCTTACTTGCGAGAGAGAGAGAGAGAGAGAGAGAGAGAGAGAGAGAGAGAGAGAGAGAGAGACAGAGAGAGAGAGACAGAGAGAAACAGACAGACAGACAGACTGTTGGTGTGTTTGTGCGCTCGGTAAAACTTTTATATGTAACGGGAAATTAATTCAATTTAAACTTGCGTCGACTTTCGCGTCCCGTTGTAAGTGGCTCTAAAAAGAGGTACTTTTAGTTCGCCCCTTTTGGGGAGAAAACGTGTTCTGTTATTTTATTCATTTTACAATCAAGGTGGGATAATAAGACCACGCTTCTTGTTCAAGTTCAGTTCCTCTATTTCCTAGTAAGGTTAAATTCTCATTTCATCATTATTGATTTTTGTTATTTGAATAATTGTATCATTGTTAGGAATTATGTATATATTCAACAGTAGTAAAACCCACTTCAAAACAATGTAGAAATTATTTCACGCCAAA
>NC_051396.1:7434092-7436592 GCF_015228065.2 Penaeus monodon
CCCCAAAACGATTACTTTCGGAAACCTATCGCATGCCCGTTTGTCATACCTTTTTATTTATCTATTTATTTATTATTATTATTATTTTTTATATAATAATAATAATAATAATAATAATATATTATTATTATTATTATCATTATTATTATTATTATTATTATTATTATTATTTATTATTATTATTATTATTATTATTATTATTTTTTTCTTCTTCTCTTCTTCTTCTTCTTCTTATTATTATTATTATCATTATTATTATGGTATTATTATCATTATTATCATTAATTATTATTATTATTATTATTATTATTATTATTATTATTATTATTATTATTTTCATTATTTTTATTATTATTATTATTATTATTATTATTATTATTACTGTTGTTATATATATATTTTATATATATATATATATATATATATTATAATATATATATATATATATATATATTTTTTTTTTTTTTTTTTTTTTTTTATTATTATTATTATTATTATTATTTTATTATTATTATTATTATTATTATTATTTTTTATTTTTTAAAATATAAAAAAATAAAAATAAATAATAATAATAAATAAATAATAATAATAATAATAATAAAAATAATGATAAAGAAAATAAAATAATAAAATTTTTTGTTTTTATTATTTTATTTATTATTTTATCTTTATAATTATTATTATTTATCATTAAATACTATTGTCATTATTATTTTCTTTTTCATTTCATTTTCATTATCATTATCATCTTATCATTATCATTAGCATTTTGCATTAGCATTAGGGAATTAGCATTAGCATTATTATCAAACATCATCACGTCATATATCATCATTTTTTTATCATCATCATCATCATATCATTTTAATAAAATGATAATAAAAATAATGATAATGAAAATGCTAATAAGATAATGTGAGATAATGATAAAAAATTTTAAAAAGTGTGCAATAAAATATTAATAATAAAACAATAACGATAATGATGATAAGATGATGATTATGATGTGAGGGATGATGATGATGATGTGATGATGATGAGTGAGGGTGATGATGAGATGAAAGTGATATGATGATGAAATAAAAATAATGATGAAAAATAATAATATTAATTTAAAATTTTAAAAATAAAATGATAGTAATAAATAATAAAATTTATAATAATAAAAAATAATGTTAATAAAATAATTTATAATAATAATAAAGGAAGAAAAACCCCCCAATACAAAAAATGGATTTATTTTAAAAAATTGTTTTTGGGTTTTTCTTCCCTTGTATAACACGGAAGGTGTTTTGCTATTCAAAATAAAAATGGGTCAAAATAACAATAATGATAAAATTTATAAAATAAAAATAAGGGAAAAAAGATATGATTTAAAAGATGTTAATGATAATAAAGTTGAGAAGATTATGGTAATAATAATAATGTTTAAAGGGTAAAAATAATTAAAGTGAAAAAGATAATAAAAGTAAGGATAACAATAATAAAAACATTTAAAGAATGATGGGGAAAAAATAATAAAATAATAACAAAGATTTGGGTGTAATAAAAATGAAAAAACATAATAACAATAATAAAAGATAATAATAATAATAATAAAAATAATAATGATAATAAAAAAATTTGTAAAACCATTTAAAGATGATAATAATAAAAATAATAACAATAATAATGAAAAAAGGGTAATAATGTAATAATAATAATAAGACAAAAATAATAATAATAATAATAATGATAATTTGTAATAATAATAATTTAAAAATAATAATAAAAATAATTTAAAAATAATAATAAAATATAAAAAAAATAAAAAATTTTAAAAAATAAAAATAAAAAGGGTAATAAAAATAATAATATAAAAATAATAAAATAAATAATAAAAAAAAAATAATAATTAAATGAAATAATGTTATAATAAAAACCTAATTCAAATAATAGCAGTAACAGAAGGGATTAAAAGTAATAAAAATGAGATTAATAACAAGTTGTTATTTCACTTCATTACTATTTTTATAATTACTTTTTCATTATTATTTAAATTTTAATTTTAAAATAATGATAAAGGTGATGATAATGATAAAAATAATAATAAAGATAATGATTTAATAATAATAATAATAATAATAATAATAATAACAACAACAAAAATAAAATAATAAAATAATGGTAATATTATAAAAAAGGACAATAAAAAAATTTTTGATAACCCTAATAATGATTTTGATAGGGGATAATAAAAATGATAGTGATACGATAGTAATAAGTAGTGATAGCGATAATAATTTAAAGATGGGATAGCGATAAAAAATAAAAATGCAAAACAAAAAATAATAATAATAAAATAATAAAAAGAAAATAAAAATAAAATAATAATGATAATAAAAATAATAAAAAAAATAATAAGGGAAAAAAAATAAGGGAAACGATTATAATAGTTTAAAACCAAAAAATGTTTAAATTTAGTACTAGTAAATTAAATATACTTTAAAAAAATGAG
>NC_051396.1:7442220-7444720 GCF_015228065.2 Penaeus monodon
TGGGGGGGGGGTGAGGAAGAAACGCAATAGGATGGGAAAGACGCAGGGAGGTCGGCATTGCAATTTGGGGAACATGGCAACCAACAAGGAGTTACGCTGTCGGGGAATGCGCCGGTGTGTGCGTCGCGCGGAGGAAGAGGGGAGTTGATATTTATACTTATACTTGTGCAGGGATACATGAGCGTTTTTTTTGTACAAGTTAGTATGCTTAGATAGTCCCTCTTTCTCTGGTTCTGTCTGTCTGTGTGTCTCTCTGTCTGTCCGTGGGTCTCTGTCTCTGTCTCTCTCTCTCTCTCTCTATCTCTCTCTCTCTCTCTCTCTCTCTCTCTCTCTCTCTCTCTCTCTCTCTCTCTCTCTCTCTCTGTCACTCGCTCGCTCCACACACACACACACACACACACACACACACACACACACACACACACACACACACACACACACACACACACACACACACACACACACACACATATATGTGTGTGTGTGTGTGTGTGTGTGTAGTGTGTGTGTGTGTGTGTGTGTGTGTGTGTGTGTGTGTGTGTGTGTGTGTAGATAGATAGATAGACAGATAGTTAGATAGATACAGAGGGAGAGAGAGAAGAAAAAAAGAAAGAGAGAGAGAGAGAAAGAGACAGAGACAAAGACAGACAGAGACAGAGACAAACACACACCGAATGAAAGCGAGATTTAAGAAAAAAATCAGAGATTGATCAAGAGAAAGTGAGAGACGGAGGAGGCGAGCGCTGACGAAGCTCCTGCCGGCTGATCATTCGTCAGGAGGGAAAGTAGCAATTTGTCTGTCGCCATGGAGGAAAGGTTGCCATTAATTCGCCCTTGACCTTAATATTAATCGTCTTCCCTTTGCTATGTTTTCCTCCATCTCTCTCTCTCTCTCTCTCTCTCTCTCTCTCTCTCTCTCTCTCTCTCTCTCTCTCTCTCTCTCTCTCTCTCTCGCTCGCTCTCTCTCTCTCTCTCTCTCGCTTTCTCCTCTCTCCCTCTTTCGCTCTCTCCTCTCTCTCCTCTCTCCTCTCTCTCTAATTCTCTCTCTCATTCTCTCTCTCTCTCTCTCTCTCTCTCTCTCTCTCTCCCTCTCTTTTCTTGGTATCGTCAGGGAGCACTTGTAGCAATATATTATTCTCCTGTTGTTGTTGTTGGTGGTGGTATTGTGATATATATATCACGTTTTGAATAGTTTCTTGATTTTTTATTCTGTCGATTCACATTTTCACTACTTTTTTATCGTTTTTCCTCTCTACGTCAATTCTTTCTTCTGAAACAAAGCTTTGACAGAAACAGATTTGACTAAAAATATATTTATTCTATTACTGATAACAAAGATGAATGGGTAAAATAACTGTTTACTTTTTCTTCTCCCTGCCCCCCCCCCCCATCTCATCACTATAAACAATTTTCAGTTGCTTATCGTTATGTTTATTTGTTTATGATTCTCTACCACTCTTCCTTTTCACATACACATACACTCACAGACATATACATGCACATGCACACGTACACAAACACACACACACAATACACACACACACACACACACACACACACACACACACACACACACACACACACACACACACACACACACACACACACACACACACACACGTATATATAATCATCATCAATAACGGTATGCTCATGTTTGAGCAGCCGTGGACCTCTCTACCATCCTTCGCCACTCAACTCGATCTTGCGCTTTTCTTTCCACTTGTACCATTGTCAGCCCGCAAATATCTTTGATGTTGTCGCTCAGTCTTGTCTTCGGTTTGCCTCTTCCCCTGTTTCCTATCACCATCCCTGTCAGCAAGTTTTTCTCAATACTTTTACTTCTCATCACATGACCAATAAACTTTAGTCTCCTTTTGTTCAAGATGTCCAACAGCCGGTCTTTACAATCTATTTTTCTCAGCACTTTATCATTCGTTTTCTTTTCTGTCCAATTAATACGTAGTACTCGTCTGTAACACCATAGTTCAAAACTATTGACCTTTTTCTTGTCTATCTTCAGCACCCAACACTCAGAACCATATGACGCAATCGGGAAAACTAATGAGTTCAATAACCTCAGCTTTGTCCGTAAGGTAATGCTTCGGTCTTTCCGGATGTTATTAAGAGCAACTGTGGCGTTTTTGGCAATGGCAATTCTTCTTTTTATCTCCGGTGAATCATCATACATATTAGTAAAAACAGCTCCAAGATATATGAATTCTTACATTTTCCACAACCACTCCATTGACTGTAACATGTTCATCTTTTCCATCACATAAAACTAGTCCATCTTCAGTTTTGATAGTGTCCATTGTAGGTTTAAATTTTCGTGTAATGTTTCGTACTCCTTGGTAGAGTTCTTTAGTTGTCTTATTGATAGAACAGTTTTCAATTCTCTGGCTATGTTCATTTAAATATTTTCCTTATCTCGTCGCAATAATCTTTTAATTTTTGTATTTTGTTTTTTGTAAATTACTTCTTCAAATGCATTATTGAT
>NC_051396.1:7469720-7472220 GCF_015228065.2 Penaeus monodon
AGAGAGAGAAAGAGAGAGAGGGGGGGGAGAGAGAGAGAGAGATAGGAAAGAGTGTAAGAAAGAGGATGAGAAAGACTCAAACTTACAGAAAGAAAACCGATCAGAAAAGAACGGAGTAGAAAAAAGGAATAAAAATAGATAAATTAATCAATTAATGATAATAATAATAATAATGATAATAATATTAATAATAATAATAATAATAATAATAATAATAATAATTATTATTATTATTATTATTATATATTATTATAATGATAATAATAATAATAATAATAATAATAATGATAATAATAATAATAACAATTATAATAAAAACAAATAATAAATAGTAATAATAATAATAACAATAGCAGTATTTTGCAAATATGCAAATATATCACATATCTATCATCGTTATATATCAGATCTTTTTTTTTTTTTTGCAAATATACAAATATGTCACATATCTACCATCGCTATACATCAGAATTTATTAGGATAGATAGTTAAATAGAGTTTTTTTGCCCATTTAAAAGCGAGTACGAGTGCCTCAGCTGTATTCGTGGTGTACAATGGCATCACGGCTTACAAATCAGAGCCAGAGGGATTTACATCATGCTCTAAAAGGGATTCTATACAATCATATCGGTCACCATGAATACCATTTCGTGGATGTGCGTCAAAATTATTTCTCGAGTTTTTTTTTTTTTTTTTTTTTTTTTTGAACAATTGGAAATCGGAAATTCGGAACAAGTAACGAAGCTTTCCTTTCGTTGTCTGTGTTTCAGAGAGGAAATGTGGCCGTTTTTTTTTCCTCTCTATCTCTTTTTCCTTTTCCTTTTCCTTTTTTTGTAATGGTTTTTTTTTTTATTATCTATTATCTATTTTTTTCTGTGTCCTTTTTTTTCTCTCTCTCTTTTTTTCGGTTTCGTTTTCTCCTTTCTCATTTTCGGCCTCGCGTTTTTTGTTATCTCTCTCTGTATCTCTGTCCGTTTATGTTCCGTTCGTAACTCGGAATTACCATGTTGTTGTTTGTTTGTATTTTTCTTAACGCTTCCTTTCTTTATATTCTTCTTTCTTTGATTTCTCTTTTAGTTATTTCTTCTTCTATCTATTTATTTTATTTTATTTTTATTCATTTTTTTTGGGGGGTCGTCTGGTTTGTGTCTCGCTTCCCGCTCGGAATTGCCGTCATCACCTCCATGTCGACGCGTGTGCCGTCATTTAGCTGTCCGGTTATCACATCATTGCCTCATAAGCGCCGTTCGCCCGTGGAATCGGAATAATCCACGGCCGCTCTAATGCTAAAAGCCAAGGTTAAGTGATGCCATTTATGGAACAGATTTCGCGACTCATTCTCAAAAGTAAGCATCGTTTGGGATATCATGATACATAATTATCCTTTTATTTGTTGACTTGTTAGCGATTTATGGAATGAAACTTGATAACAAACCCTGAACGTTTCAGAGAACTGGGCTTACGAGATGCGTCTCTAATCGATGCAATAAAGCGGCGACACAGACACAATTACCGATTAAAGAAATCCAACGAGTTATCATAACCTTGGCATTAAATACAGACACGAGCGGGGAGTTCAATCCTATTGGCTCGGAGACGCGGGTCATTAATTGACAATAACGCGATGCACTGCACGGATGGCACCTGCAAAACCATTTCATTACATCGCCCGGTAATTATTCGTTATGAGACCCCTTTACGACCCCGAGTTTCCCTTCGTGTCCGTGATCATCGGGGGGGATTTCGGTTTCCAGCGTGGGCTTGGCCTCGTTGCCGAAAGATTTATGGCTGGGATATTTCTTTCCTTTCCCTCCCCCACCTGGCCATAATTCCCGCTTTCCCTTCTCCCTTTGGCTTTATCGTGGCTTGAAGGATCGCCGTCCCTCTCGCCCGTTCGTTACGTCTTGCTGCTGTCGAGGATCGGCTCGGATTCATGTTCTCAGTGCCCGACGCGACATCTAGCGGGTCGTTTTATCAGGGCACGTTAATGCTGCGGAATTAGGAGAAGGGGAGCGAGACGCGGCAGACTTGGAGCTGATTGCGGCAGTGCCTCGCTGTCTCTGTAAGAAATACACTTTATCTGGAGGGAGAAAGAGAAAGAGAAAGAGAGAGAGAGAGAGAGAGAGAGAGAGAGAGAGAGAGAGAGAGAGAGAGAGAGAGAGAGACAGACAGACAGAGAGGGAGAGAGAGGGAGACAGAGAGAGACAGAGATAGAGACAGAGAGAGAATGAGTGACTGAGAGAGAGAGAGTAAGAAAGAGAGAGGGGGGGAGAGAATAAGAGAGAAACAAAGAAAGAAAGAAAGAATAAGAGAGAGAGAGCTACAGGCCATGGCAACTTCCCTGTGATGATGCCTTCCCATCTCTCCCTAAGAAATACGCTCTGTAGCTGTCTCCACTTCCTCCTACTCTGCATTTTTAGTATCCCAGTGTCTGCACCGTATTCCCTGCATGAACTGACACTGGGAATGCGCTACACTGTGTCCAACGTCTTATTACATC
>NC_051396.1:7477220-7482220 GCF_015228065.2 Penaeus monodon
TTGGAAATGGCTATAAACATTTCGGCATTTCGGTATTAGCAAATGCTATTCTAACATATAACTAACCAATTCTGTTAATGAAAGCAAAAGACACGCAGACAGACAGATAAACAGACAGACAGAGGTGCAAACAGATAAACACACAGCTATCTACACCCAATCGTATAATTTGGAACCTCGCTATCATGTGAGTTTAGCGTGATATATATGACAATTAATTTGATTCATCTAATGATTACTGCAATATATCTGACGTTGCATTCATCAGTTTGACAGTGATTAAGTTTCCCGTTCACTCTCACACTTGGCGATCAGGGTTAATGTGTACGTCATCGCTATATTGCTTTTCTTAAATTTGCGGATGTATTTCATTGCATATTGCGAATTCCCAATCACATACGCATCGACATATCACAAAGCGCTAGATATGAAACAAATACCAAGCCAGGCATATGCTATAACGATATTGTATATAACCCGATGTTATAACACGGAAAAAAAACGTTAAGGGCTGTCACAAGAACTAATTATTTCTCTGTACCTTCTCTTTGGTAAGAAAAAATAAAATATTTCATTGTCTTCACTGTTGGTACTTACACAATAATTATTTCCGTAGAAAAACATATCGATATATATCAAGAAGCATCAATTGATTTAGTAATCAAAGGAATAGCTGTGCGTTATGGTAGAGATATTCAGTAATGAGTGTAATGGGAAAGTCACATACAAGCTTTGAATTCAGATATTACACATAATTTATATGGGCTTATTCACAACTCAAATTAGTTATAACGCGTGTCAACCATGCACGGTACAGAGTCATCTCTTGAATAGAAATGCGACTATATATTTATATCTGTGTGTGTGTGTGTGTGTGTGTGTGTGTGTGTGTGTGTGTGTGTGTGTGTGTGTGTGTGTGTGTGTGTGTGTGTGTGTGTGTGTGCATACATACATACATGTGTATATGTGTGTATATATGTATATATATATATATATATATATATATATATATAAGAAATATATATATATATATATATATATATATATATATATATATATATATATATATATATATATATATTATTTCTTTGTAATATTTCCGAAACCCCTAACACTTTGATACACTCTGATACATGTCTGCCCTTTACTCATACATTGTTGAAACATCTTTTCCGTTTGTATCTAATTGTGTGCCTGAACACGATTTGATACACTCCGGCCAGCCAATCAGAGCACGATATTTTTTAGATATATTTAGTGTAGTCTCAGATAGAGATTTATATTTTCATTAATTACGAATCGCATCGTAAGTTTCTTGGTGTAATTATTTTTGTTAAGGTGTACAAAATGTTTCTGCGCCTTTTTAGCAGTACATAAAATACATGTTCACCTTATATGATTAAGATTTGAAGTCAGTCATGGCGGTCGCTGGAATGACATGGTAAGAATTTCCAGTGTCCGAGTCATATGACGTGGTATTGACTTCGGTGGGATGAACGTCCATAAAATCATTCTATTCGTTAATGATATAACCTTACAAGCTCAAATATATCTAAGAAACTGCCGTGTATCTTGATTTGTTGATATACTTCAATCAATAAATCAAGTAAATATCCGTGATCATTGAATTACCCAGTTGTCTGATTTGACACGGAACTCACTCGCGGTGGATACGATAAGATGCAAAATCTTATACAACTTCCACTTTTCATACGAGATAAAATGTAATAATAATATGTAATAAGTAAAATAATATGTAATAAGAAAAAAAATATTTTGACTGCATCGAAGAAATACATTTAAATTTTCCACAGCCTTGCGGAATGAAGAGTGGTGTGTATAGACAATATAAGTTGCTGAGTAATCACGTACTCTTCCCATTTTCATTGAAGCTCCCACAATATCTTGCTTGTAATTAAAATCATACCAGCACATTTAGACTTTAATGGTTTCCTGTTATCCTTTTCATGTGAAATAAAATATTTATTCAACACTGAACTGATGTGACGGAATGGTATGCGTATCTATCTCTTGATATAGCCTATGGTTTCTCTGACGTGCTTGTACTCCCTTCGGATAAAAGCCGTGGTTTCTTTTACTCAGTTGCCCAAAAAGTCTTGGGTGTCCGACCTTTTTTTAGTGCCTATTGTCCTTTCGTAAAGACTGTAGATACCTTCAAATATTTATAAAAGCTGTGTCTACGGTAGATGATTTTTTATGATTACTGTCTCTCCGGAAAGGTTGAACAATCGTTAACGTGTGTATCGTTTCTTCGGAAAAGCTATAGATTTTTTTTCTACGTGCTTATTGTATTTTTTTTTTTAACAACTACAAAAATTATGTCAAGTGGGAGAAAATATAATAGATTATACAGCATAACAATGAATTTATTTAATAAAGTTACATGTCCAGCAAATATCTTCCAATATCATTATTCAACTTTTGCAAACAATAGGTCACCCAGTCGAGGAATTTATATAATAACTCTTTAAATGTTATAGAGAAATAAATGTAAATTATCTCGGTTTTTCTGGCAACCTTAATGAAATTCTCATCCCAGTAATCATAACAAAATAGATTACCTACTCTAAAGAAACCACACTCTAGAAATCTGAACATCATTATAAAAAATTATTAATGCCAAATTAACCACCAGGAAGAAGTAAATAAATCTACATGACTTTCGTTCTTAATTGAGACTCAGGACGTTCACTGGTCTCCAGAGAGAGTATTCTTAACATTCGATAAACTTAGTGAACTAATTTTGATTACATAATATGGTCGACATATCAAGAATAATTTTATCACGCCAAATCATCGAAGAACACAAACCGACTTGCCAGTAACATATGGCTCTTAGCGCCTCCTCAGGATCTGTGCCCCGAAAAAGTGCTTTCTTCGCCTTTAAATTGGCAACATAATGTAATTGTGGCTCTCGCTAACCCGAAAGGATGCATTCTAAAGCTATATTCGCATAAATGAGAAATCCAATTTGTAGCATGACGAAAAACAAAAAAACAAAAACAAAAAAAAAAGACACACAGAGACAAATATACTCATATATGTGTGTGTGTGTGTGTGTGTGTGTGTGTGTGTGTGTGTGTGTGTGTGTGTGTGTGTGTGTGTGTGTGTATATATATATATATATATATATATATATATATATATAATATATATATATATATATATATATATATATATGGGGCCGCGGTGGCCGAATGGTTAGAGCGTCGGACTCAAGACTGTCACGACGGCAATCTGAGTTCGAGAGTTCGAGTCACCGACCGCCGCGTTGTTTCCCTTAGGCAAGGAACTTCACCTCGATTGCCTGCCTAGCCACTGGGGGACCAAGTCAGCCCAAGTCAATGCCGGGTAAATAGAGATGGTGACTCGAAAAAAAGAAAAAAAAAAAAAAAAAAAAAAAAAAAAACGGGCGGAAGGCAATGGCAAACCACCGCTCTAAATTGCCAAGAAAAATCATGGAAGCACATGATCGTCAAGGCTGCGGTGGTCGAATGGTTAGAGCGTCGGACTCAAGACTGTCACGACGGCAATCTGAGTTCGAGGGTTCGAGTCACCGACCGCCGCGTTGTTTCCCTTGGGCAAGGAACTTCACCTCGATTGCCTACCTAGCCACTGGGTGGCCAAGCCAGCCCAAGTCAGTGCTGGTCCCAAGCCCGGATAAAATAAGAGAGAATGTTACCTAAAAAGGTAACACCGGCACTCTCCGTGGAAAGGAACTGGGGACCCTACCACGTACTCACTCCAAGAGCATCACAACGTGAAAACTGCAATTGAGTATCATGCTGTGACCACGGCGGCTCAGACATGAACCTACCGTTAAATGATGATGATGATCTATATATATATATATATATATATATATATATATATATATATATATATATATATATATATATATATATATATATATATATATATGTACATATATATATATATATATATATATATATATATATATATATATATATATATATACATATATATATGTATATATGTGTGTATATAGGCCGCGGTGGCCGAGTGGTTAGAGCATCGGACTCAAGACTGTCACGGTGCCAATCTGAGTTCGAGGGTTCGAGTCACCGGGCGGCGCGTTGTTTCCTTGGGCAAGGAACTTCACCTCGATTGCCTACCTAGCCACTGGGTGGCCAAGCCAGCCCAAGTCAGTGCTAGTCCCAAGCCCGGATAAATAGAGAGAATAATTACCTAAAAAGGTAACACCGGCACTCTCCGTGGAAAGGAACTGGGGACCCTACCACGTACTCACTCCAAGATCATCACAACGCGAAAACTACAATTAAGTATCATGCTGTGTCCACGGCGGTTCAAACATGAACCTACCCTTAAAAAAAAATGTATGTATATATGTATGTATGTACACATTTATGCATGCATGCATGCATACATGTATGTATGTATGTATGTATGTATGTATGTATGTATACATGCATGTATGTGTGTGTGTGTGTGTGTGTGTGTGTGTGTGTGTGTGTGTGTGTGTGTGTGTGTGTGTGTGTGTGTGTTCGTGTGTGTGTGGGTGTGTAACTCCTAGACACTTATTTTTCATTCTTGAGAGGTTCATCATTGAAGACCGGGGATGGCAATTATTTCATATATCTTAGGATAGTGATAATTATTACACGTAACACATGGATGTTATTTGGATTTTCAACCAATGACCAACCAGCTTTTGAAGTGCGTCTTCGTCTCGTAAGAAGAAGAAGAAAAAAAAAACATAGAAGAAAATGCATACGATAAAGTTATAATTGGATTTCGAGGCACTAAGACGTCTAAGATGTATACCCCCCCCCCCCCCGGCAGTTGTCGGTGGATTTATTCAATGAAACAATTATTGTCACTGTTACATTAATTACAAATAACACTTACCCCCATTTACCCTCAAGAAATACAAGGGAAGACGAATATAAGATAAAATATCCATTTGAATAAAGATCTTGATTTAAGAAATATATATT
>NC_051396.1:7489720-7492220 GCF_015228065.2 Penaeus monodon
AAAATAATAATAATAATAATAATAATAATAACAACAAAAATAATGAAAGCAATAATAATAACAATAATAATAATAATAAGACTGATAATAATAACGATATATATAAAAACGATAATGATAAAGATAAGAACAATAATGATAATATTGAATTTAATAAGAATAATCGTAATAACAAAATCCCTGGAAACTAACAAAATAAATAAATATAGATATAATGTGTATTTGTTTATATATGTATGTGTGAATACATAAATGAACGAATATATTAAAAACATTAATGTACTCCAACCTTGAATATTCCACAACAAAGAAAACAAAATGAAAATACGCACAGCTTATATTAAACCTGCCCAAGTAAAGTTGAAATTATTTCAGTCCATTGCACCTTTGTTTAATGTACGATAAAATCATAACTTCAGATTAGCGTTTCGCCTGCTTTTGCAAATTGGAAGTTAAGTGGAGAGTTTAATTTTGCAGAAAATATTTGATTGGTAGTGTTTTATAGGAAAAAAGCTCACTGAGATTTCTAACATTATACAGCAGTGATTAATGAGATATTTGTGCTGTTACTTAACATAATTGAGTGTATTTGAAAATGTAAGGGTTTTGTGTATGTGTGTGAGCGTGAGAATGTATGCGTGAGCGATTGAGTGTGCGTGTGCGTGTGAGTGTGTGTGTGTGTGTGTGTGTGTGTGTGTGTGTGTGTGTGTGTGTGTGTGTGTGTGTGTGTGTGTGTGTGTGTGTGTGTGTGTGTGTGTGTGTGAAAATATTTCCTCCATGAATGCACATCTGTGTCTGGCATTGAAAGGCACTCCAGCCAATGCCCTGCCTCTCTATCTATGAAAGATTAAAATAGCTAGCGTGAGAGAGGCGAAGTTTCATTTGTTGCACAAGCACCGTATTGCAATAAATCACCCTTGATCCCAGCTGACGTAAGCCTCCTGACACTCTTTCTCTCTCCCGCTGACTTCCATTGCTTTTTTCAATACTTTATAGCGACAAGTGCTGAATATTTTACAAAACATTAACGTATGATAGAGAGGAAGATTCAGTGATTTCATTCTCCAAGGAAATGAAATAGATACCTTTCTTTGTAATGACGCACATGTGTATTTGTATACTAAGCTGCAGACGTAACCTATGTGTAGTCTAATTAGGGTGTGCTTTTGTGTTTAATCCAGTGCTTTTTCCTATCATAATCGTTATTGTTGTTGTTACATAATTATTATTGTGATTATTATTACTATTATTATTACTATCATTATTATTATTATTATTACTGTTATTATTATTATTATCATCATCATCATCATTATCATCATCATCATCATCATCATCATCATCATCATCATCATCATCATCATCATCATCATCATCATCATCATCATCATCATCATCATTACTGTTGTTATTATATTATTGTTTCTGTTGTTACCACCATCATCATTACCATTATCATTCCAAGTCATGCTTATCTTTATAACTATGACCATTATCATTTCCTTATTGTTGGAAGTTATTATCTTTGATGATGTAATTCTTGAAAAGCTAAAGTCTCAGTATATACTCTCCTCAATGTCAAGAGTATGCTTTGTATCTCAATCAAGACTATAATCTCTCTCTCTCTCTCTCTCTCTCTCTCTCTCTCTCTCTCTCTCTCTCTTTCTCTCTCTTTCTCTTTTCCTCTCTCTCTCTCTCTCTCTCTCTCTCTCTCTCTCTCTCTCTCTCTCTCTCTCTCTTTCCCCTCCCTCTCTCTTTCTCTCTCTCTCTCTTTTTCACTCTCACGCACTCACTCACTCACTCTCTCTCTCTTTTACACGCACACACAAACACACACACAAACACACACACACACACACATATCGGAGATACTATAACTAAAAGATGTTCAACTCAGCGGAATACAACGTTCAGCAATAGTTATGACCAACCAATCTAATTGTTGCCAGTATCCGAATCTTTGATTATGGTATTCATTTCATAAATCAAAATCGATCTATTGTAGATACACACAGTAAATATATTCTATGTTTTGATATATACTGTGTGCATGTGTTTTAGCAACCCAGAAGTATCCACTTACAAATACTGTCGTGATGGCTCGTACCGCACAACGGGAGGATTTGTTATTGTCCTATATGTCAGGCAAACAGGAATGGAAGACGCATCGTTCATTTTCTCCGGTGTGAAGAGACCATGAAAAGTAAAGGTTAAGTTGTAACACCCCAAACTAATTGTAAATTCAACAAAAATCACTCTTCACATAAGCCTACAACGAAATGCAAAGTAGGCTTCAGTTTTGAAAAGAAGGCTCATTAATCTTTTCACAGATCAAGATCCCTGTTCGTTCCTTTAATGACCCCTGACATCGGGCTACATTTATTATAGAAGGATATTATTGAAACGATCACACTAACTGTGCAATTCCAAACCTTTGCTACATTATAATCTAAATGTCTGTTATGGTAAATATAATGTAAAACACATATAAGTCACAGCA
>NC_051396.1:7497220-7502220 GCF_015228065.2 Penaeus monodon
CTCTCTCGTCTCTCTCTCTCTCTCTCGCTCTCCCCCTCTCTCTCTCTCTCTCTCTCTCCCTCTCTCTCTCTCTCTCTCGCTCTCTCTCCTCTTCTTCCTCCTCCTCATTTTTCGTTTTATCCTCTTTTCAACTTTTCTCTCTCTGTTTTCTTCCTAGTCCTCATTCTTGCTTTTCTTTCTGTTGTCTACTTTCTCGCCATTTCCTTATTTCTCCACTTGTCTGTTTGTGTCATTTCTCTCTCTCTCTCTCTCTCTCTCTCTCTCTCTCTCTCTCTCTCTCTCTCTCTCTCTCTCTCTCTCTCTCTCTCTCTCTCTCCTCTCTCTCTCTCTCTCTCTCTCTCTCTCTCTCTCTCTCTCTCTCTCTCTCTCTCTCTCTCTTTCCCCCCTCCCGTTTCTCTCTCTCTTCCCCCCTCCTGTCTCTCTCTCTTGTACCTTCCTCCTCCTTTCCTCTTTTGAAAATCTAAGCACGCACTCCTCGCTCCCGTCTACCCCCGTGCGTGCGACATCTCTGGAGTAAGTCATTTGCATGAACAACCCACGCATGGCTCAAGCTTCACTCCGGAACATGGTCTGCGCTGCCTCTCGGTCCGTAATTGGTCCGTGTAATTGAAGCAGAGAAGTGCTCTCCTCTCCGGCTCTCCTTGGACTCGCGAGGGACGGCGTCGCTCGTGTTGCGTTTCTCTCTCGTCTGTCTTTTTTTTTTCATTTTGCTTGTTCGTGTTTGTCTTCTACTTCTTGTTCTTTTCCTCTTTTTTATTTTTTTTCTTCATCCTCCTACATCCTCATGTTCTTGTTGTTCTTGTTGTTCTTGTTCTTGTTCTCGTTCTCGTTCTCGTTCTTGTTCTTGTTCTTGTTCTTGTTCTTGTTCTTGTTCTTGTTCTTATTCTTGTTCTTGTTCTTGTTCTTGTTCTTGTTCTTGTTCTTGTTCTTGTTCTTGTTCCTGTTCTTATTCTTATTATTATTATTATTATTACTATCATCATCATTATTATCATTTATGTTATTATAATTCATTTACTACTATCATTATTCCTCCTCTTCCACTTCTTTTTATTGCTTCTTTCTTTCTTTCCTTCCTTCTTTCTCCATTGGGCTGTATTTTCATAATCTATTTGTTTGATCAGTTGACTTAATTTCCAAGACACTAATGAGACTTCATTGACTTTTATATTTGGTAAGTAAGTAGAAACGAATGTTTTTTTTTTCGATGCGACAAATGTAGAAAAAAGGGTATAACAGAGAATACAAGAGATATATTTACATCTCTTGTATTGTGAAGATATTTATTCTCATCCATAGCTTTTCTGCACTCTGCATTGCAAAGAGCAATTCTGCAACCTTGAAGTAGTCTACTCTTGATGCAGGCGTGAGTAGGAATGCTTTTGTGAAACACTGACCATGGTCTAAGGGTTTGCACTGTGCGTTTTTTTTTTTTTTTTTTTTTTTTTTAATGGTAAACACTCTGGTACAAAAATACACGCAAGCGTACAGTCATGTGCATGTGCGCGTGCATGTGTAAGGAATGTGTGTGGGTGTTTTGTGCCTATTTAGAATTCAGTATTGTTGTTTCTGAAAAGATGTTTTCCGTGTGGAATTCATTTGGATAAAAGAAAGAGAGAGAGAAGGGGAGAGAGAGAGAGAGAGAGAGAGAGAGAGAGAGAGAGAGAGAGAGAGAGAGAGAGAGAGAGGAGAGAGAGAGAGAGAGAGAAAGGAGGAGAGAGAGAGAGAGGAGGAAAGAGAGAGAGAAAGAGAGAGAGAGAGAGAGGAGAGAGAGGAGAGAGAGAGAGAGAGAGAGAGGGAGAGAGAGAGAGAGAGAGAGAGAGAGAGAGAGAGAGATGAAATGGAAAAACTAAGAGAAAGAGAGAGAGAAAGAGAAAGCTATGCTATCTGTTTTTTTAACAGCTACTTATTTTTATACTATTAGCAGATGAGATTATGAATGTTTTTAGTAAAACAATATTTCTAAAACTGAGTAAACCATGGAGAATATATCTGAAATGCTCCACATAAAGAAAATTAATTATTGGAATGCGAGGTTGATTTTTCATCAGATAAATTGTGTGTATCCGTTTGCAATCAGAATTAATTACTCAAAAAGCGAAACCCTGGCAATGGCAGTTACAAGTTAAAATAGCTCGTTCAAAGGCAATGTTATTATTACGACTATGTCAGCTCCGCGATTATCTTGGTGGATAGCAAAGACAAGACTAAAAGATGCGGTAACAAGTGTGTGTGTGTGTGTGTGTGTGTGTGTGTGTGTGTGTGTGTGTGTGTGTGTGTGTGTGTGTGTGTGTGTGTGTGTGTGTGTGTGTGTGTGTGTCTGTGTATAACATGTATGTAAGTGTCCACCCCTGGATACACAACTCCTTTTTTCTCTCCTTCTGGCCCCAACGTGATCCTTCAGGTGCGCGGGTTCTCCCTTGAGGCCAGACCCTCATCTCCGAAGCCGATCTGGGGCCGAATGGGAGAGCGAGACCGTAATGTATACCGTAATGAAGACGGACAGATACGAATGGGAAAGAATGGCCGGATCAAGTTACCAGATGAGAAAGTCAGAAGTGGGACATTTACTGTCTATGCGGATCTCTTTAATAACCCAATCAGCACGTATGGCTAGAATGCATGCCATGCCCACTGCAGTGCAAGTTTATTATTGTACTTAAACACAGATGGCTCTACAAGTGTTTAGTCACCAAGTTATTAGTTATACGTATCTCATCTGTTTACCCTTTTCCTCGACTTTTGGAAAGGGTCTTTTGCATTATTTCATTATCTTAAATGTTACCAAGATTTTATGAATGATTTAATAATCAAAACATCAATAACAGTAATAGCAGTATCGACATTGTATTAAAGAAGAAAAACACATTTTCTCGCCAGTTCAAGGAATGGGGAAATCAATTAATCGGTCACTAGGGCCTACTGATAGACTCCTTGCCGGCTGAGCACATGTGGAGCCAAAAACCAAAAAACTATAGGGGACAAAAACCATTGCGGTTGGTTCAATCTATATTTCTATCTATTTACATTTGTATGGATTTTTTTCTCCATGCTATCTCCTTTTTTTTCTTTTCAGCTAACCCTGCCAACTCCCCCTCCCTTTCGTTTCCACCTTCCTGCGTTCATAATTCACTCATTTTACATAACCTCTTCATCCCTTGCACCTTCCAACCACTCTCCCTTCTGACATAAGATCATCGCCTTCCTCTATCTTCCCTTCCCCTTCCAATCTCTTCTCTTTCTTCCGCCAATCCACCTCATTCCTTCCTCCTCCTCCTTCTTCTTTCCCATCACCTCCCTCCTTTCAACACGATCTCATCATCACCTTTATGCAAATCTCCTTCCTCTTTCCCTCTTCCTCCTCCCTTCTTCCTCCTTCCCTCTTCCTCCTCCCCTCTTCCTCCACCCCTCTTCCTCCACCCCATCTTCCTCCACCCCTCTTCCTCCTCCCCTCTTCCTCCTTCCATCCTCTCATCTTCCTTATGACCCCTCTTCACGTTTCCCATGCTGTGGGCTCCCTTCGTCACCTGTTGTTCCTTTGATGTCGGTCCTAAAGTAGAGGAGGAAGGCCCTTGCGTCTGGGGACACAGCGACGGAAGCTGCTGTCCATTTGCAAGATTAAGTATGACCGCCTTGCGTTTCTGTTTGTTTCTCGTCCTTGACTTTTTTTCTTTTCTTTTCTTTTCTTTTTTTTTCTTTCTTTGTGTAGTTTGGCTCTGGTTTTAGTTGTTGTTGTTGTTTTTTTATATCCTCTTTTGTATTTGAGTTTATCTTGTCTTTTCTTACTTCCTTTCTTTTTTCTCTTCCTCTTTTTTTCTCTATTCCTCTTTGGTTATGTTTGTTTGTTTGTTTGTTTTTTTGTTGTAGTTCGCGATTTTTCTACTCCATTTTCTACTCCCTTCTACTGTTTCTTAACATTTATTAATGACCCTGATAAGCTTTTATTTACCTTCTATTAAATAGATATATTACATCCAATACCAATACAAACCATCTAGTAAAATATATATATATATATATATATATATATATATATATATATATATATATATATATATATATATATATATATAACGATAAAATAGCGGCAACAAAAATCCTATTTCCTTTACAACACAAGTGACAAAAGCCCATCATTCCCCTCCGTGAACCCAGCAGAACGTCCAACCTGTTGATGTGAAATGTGTACATGAAAGGGAGTTGTGCGTATTTTATGTGGGGAATGCAAATCACATGCAATTCTGCTCTTTTTTGTCTTTGTTTTTGTCCTATATACTTAACATGCGTGAACAGAACTGAAATGGAAGAGGAGAAAGTAAAATTTACGAGGCTGAGACGCAAACGGGTTATTACAGAAGCAACCTGGGGATATTAATATGGCAAACATAAAAATAAAAATCACACACCTCGCAAGTGTTAAATCCACTACAGATATTTTTATCTTACACATTAGACCTCAATATAAATACGGAAAAATAATAATAATGATGAAGTGGTAAATAGGTGTCACGGACAAAAAAAAAAAAATAAAAAAAAAAAAAAATAAAAAAATAATAATAATAATAATAATAATAATGATGATGATGGAGAGGTAAATAGGTGTCACGGACAAAAAAAAATCATAATTCATCTGTATCTGCTTCACTGAAAGATATCCAAACTCTAAAACACTCGTCCCTTCATTCAGATTCAAATCATAATAATCATATCGTTTATCATTACCTTTGGAATCGTCGGTGTTCAGATGGAAAGAGAAAATCCTATAAAGTGGCTAAAGTATAAAGAAACAGGTGAGGGTAAGGACCTGCGTGTTATTAAATGGTCGTTAAGCATCTCTACCAACCTGAGATATTGCTATATCCTCTCTTTATCATTATATTCTTCATTTATTGCCTCTTTGCCTTCTTGTCCGTCTTTATTTTTTTTTCTTCCTTAGTTATGGCCCTGTCTTTTCCTCTCTCGCTCATACCTTTTCTGTTATTGTTTGTGTTTGTCATCGT
>NC_051396.1:7512220-7514720 GCF_015228065.2 Penaeus monodon
CTGTCATATTCACAGAAACACTCCCCTCCAATACAAACACTCCTCTATACATGAATCTTTCACTTACTTTCTTTGATTTCATATGTTATTTTGTTTTATCTTCTTTTTTCTGTCTTTTCTTCTTTCTGTCTTTCGTTTGCGGCTCTCTCCCTCCCTCTCCACTTTCTCTTTTCTCCTCTTCTCTTCCCCTCTCTCCTCTCATTCCCTCTCTCTCTCTCCCTCTCTCCTCTCTTCTCCTCCCCTCTTTCCCTCTCCTCTCTCCGCTCTCCCTTCTCTCTCTCTCTCTCCTCCTACTCTCTCCCTCTCCTCTCTCCTCTCTCCTCCCTCTCTCCTCCATCCCTCTATCTCTCCTCTCTCTCTTCTCTTCCTGTACATCACATGTACTTTATCTCCATGTATTGAGTTATTGGTTCTTTGTCTGTTTTTTGTTTTGTAGGTGATCTCTCCCTGTTTACTCTGTTCTCTATTGAGTTTCTGTTTTCTCTCAGTGTTCCCTCTGTCCTATCATTACGCTCCTCCTATCTTGGTCTTTCACTTTCCTCTTCTTCATTCGGGATTTCATGTTATTGTTTATTCTCTCTTTTTCGTCTCTCTCTGTTGTCTCTCAATTTGCATCTCTCCACTCTCTCACTTTCTCACATCCTCTCATCCTCTCTCTCTCTCTCTCTCTCTCTCTCTCTCTCTCTCTCTCTCTCTCTCTCTCTCTCTCTCTCTCTCTCTCTCTCTCTCTCTCTCTCTCTCTCTCTCTCGTTCTGTCACGATTGAGCATGTAACTTTCTCCATGGGTATTGAGTTATTGTGTTTTGTCTTTTTGTTTTGTGTTTATTTTTGTTTATTGTTTTATTTGAGTTTCGTTTCTCTCGTGTTCTGTGTGCTACTTCGCTGCATCCAATCTTGGTATTGGTTATCCCTTTTCATTCGAGGACATGATATTGTTTTCTCTCTTTTTCTCTCTCTCTGTTGCTCTCAATTTGCGCACACACACACACACACACACACACACACACACACACACACACACACACACACACACACACACACACACACACACACACACACACACACACGCACACACACACACACACAACTACATTCATACGTATATCCATATATCCCCAATACAGATTCATATGCACACACACATGTGCGCGAATGTGTGTATGTGTGTGTGCGTGTTTGTGTTTGTGTTTGAGTGTATGTGTGTGTGTGTGTGTGTGTGTGTGTGTGTGTGTGTGTGTGTGTGTGTGTGTGTGTGTGTGTGTGTGTGTGTGTGTGTGTGTGTGTGTGTGCACCGTACTCTACCCTAGGTCTGTAATGTGTATAGCTTCTCCAATGTCTTGTCTTTATCTGTTGGGTTTAATACTGCGTCTCGTAATTCGTATTGCTATAATAATTTTACTTTCTCCAAACCTGACTACACATTTATTAATATTGAATTCTATTTTCCAAACACAACTCTACTTGACTAAGTTCTCGATGTCACTTTGGAGGCATTGGTATGAGACGTCGTCTGTTATCCTTTTGTGTAATATCGCGTCGTGTGCAAATATGAAAACAGAATATCGCGTCGTCTGCAAACATAATCACATAACTATCTAGGTGTTCTAATTTACAAAATAGTCTTCTATGAGACACCTTATCAAGTGCTTTTTTTTAAGTCTAAGTATACAAAATCCAATTTCCCTAAGAACCCCGTTAGAAATCTTGTCTGGATCCTCTGTTTTAAGCTGGTCTATCCTTTTTAGCAGGTGTTTTATTTTATCATTTTGTCGTATGTCCTTTTTGAAATTCTGATTCATGTTTGTACGGTTACTTGCCATTTCGAAGTGCGGGTCCTGAACAAACACTGACTGAAATTTGTTTTTAAAGTTTCACATATATCCTCATCCTTAGTATAAACAATATCATCTTCGTTGGGGCTAGTTTAATATGTACATTTAGTATTATTGTTTTTTGCAGTTAAAGAAGAGTTTTGATTTGTACTTTTATCGAGAATATTATTTTCATTGTCTAATTTCGCCTCCCTCAGGGTGTGGGTATACTCATTTCTTCCTACTTTACACCTTCCATACGCTGCCTGAGATTTGTTTCTTCTAAACCTTTTTTCAGGAGCTGTTTGTTTTCTCCCATTTACTTGCATTTGTCACTGAACCAATTTTGGCCATTTCTTAGTTCAGTTCTGAATCTTGATACAAAATTTTCTACTTCTTTGTTATAGTCTTCGCAAAATGCTGGATACTGTATATCAATGTTCTCTTCGGCCAGGATTGTTCCCCATCCGAGAAATCTTTGAGGCTTTCATAATTGCTTCTCTTGTAGATGCACTTTCCTTGTCTTTCCTTACTTGCGGACAGTATTTTCGTTTAAATAGTATTTTTTTTCCCTAGAGTAGGGCAATATTCAATATCCTTTATATCATCATTATGCTATGTGAATAATATGTCAAGCATAGACGGTATGTCTAGCCCCTCTTACAATGGTACGATCTGTTACAGTTTGA
>NC_051396.1:7524720-7527220 GCF_015228065.2 Penaeus monodon
AAAGGTATTAGACAGGGCGATACCTTCTCACCAAAACTGTTTACAGCTTGCCTCGAGAAAATGTTCAAGATGCTAGAATGGAACGGAAAGGGTATCAAAATAGGAGAATACCTAAACAATCTAAGATTTGCAGATAATATTGTTATCTTCAATGAATCTGCAAATGAAATGCAACAACTAATAAACGATCTGGATAAAGAAAGTCTGAAAGTCGGACTTAGGATGAACAAGAAAAAGACTAATTCGAACAGATGCACGTACAAGGCGAAGCGCTAGATGTAGTGGACAAGAATATATACCTAAGGCACCTCGTACAGACAAACACATCTTGCGAAGAGGAAATTAAGCGACGCATCAGTCTAGGTTGGAGCGCCTTCAGCAGACACAGTAACATACTAAGAGGCTTCTTGCCATTATGTTAAAAAAGTAAAGTCTTTAACCAATCAGTCCTCCTAGTTATGGCCTATGGATAATAAACACCGTCTACAATCAAATTACTGGAGAGGAAACTAATAAGAGCCCAGAGAGGGATGGTAAGGTTTATGCTGGGAATTACCCCAAGAGATCGGATGAGGCCGACGTGGATCAAGGAACAGACAAAAGTGGAAGATATATTTGTAAACATCAAAAAGAAAAAATGACAATGGGCAGGTCATATATGTCGGAGACAGGATGACAGATGAACAAAGTAAGTAACATACTGGGCTATAGATAACATAAAGAGGCCAAAGACCAGACCATTGACAAGATGGCGTGACGAGACAACGATAGCTGGGGGCCAAGACTGGAAATAAAAAACACAAGACAGACAAAGTTGAAAAAAAGATTGGGAGAGGCCTACGTTCTGCATATATATAATCTCTATAAATCTATGTAAAGCCTCAGCTCAAGAACTATATGGATTGCTGAATTCTCTATTCCAATGAAGTGAAGTCTTCCTATTTTAAATTTGCATGTCAGTATGAGGAACATGCAACGCGTTTATTCTTTTTCCTTTCTTTTTCTGATAGAGATATTAATAAGTCGGCAGTTGTATATATATATATATATATATATATATATATATATATATATATATATATATATATATATATATATATATATATATATATATATATATATATATATATATACACATATATATACATATATATCCTCATACATATGCATATATATATATATATATATATATATATATATATATATATATATATATATATATATATATATATGGGGCCGCGGTGGCCGAATGGTTAGAGCGTCGGACTCCAGACTGTCACGACGGCAATCTGAGTTCGAGGGTTCGAGTCACCGGTCGGCGCGTTGTTCCCTTGGGCAAGGAACTTCACCTCGATTGCCTACCTAGCCACTGGGTGGCCAAGCCAGCCCAAGTCAGTGCCGGGTAAATAGAGATGGTGACTCGATAAAAACACCGGGCAGAAGGCAATGGCAAACCACCGCTCTAAATTGCCAAGAAAAAAAATCATGGAAGCCCATGATCGTCAAGGCCGCGGTGGCCAAATGGTTAGAGCGTCGGACTGTCACGACGGCAATCTGAGTTCAAGGGTTCGAGTCACCGGCCGGCGCGTTGTTCCCTTGGGTAAGGAACTTCACCTCGATTGCCTACCTAGCCACTGGGTGGCCAAGCCAGCCCAAGTCAATGCTAGTCCCAAGCCCGGATAAAATAGAGAGAATGATTACCTAAAAAAGGTACCACCGGCACTCTCCGTGGAAAGGAACTGGAACCCTACCACGTACTCACTCCAAGAGCATCACAACATGAAAACTACAATTAAGTATCATGCTGTGACCACGGCGGCTCAAACATGATCCTACCGTTAAAAGAAGAAGATATATATATATATATATATATATATATATATATATATATATATATATATTATATATAATATGTATATACATGACTATAATGGTTGGGCTGTGGTGTCGAGGGTTTGAGTCCGGTCGGGCGTGTGTTCCGTGTGGTGTGATTGTCGATTGTCCTGTGGGTGGCGCAGCCCAAGTCAGTGCCGGGTAAATAGATATGGTGACTCGATAAAAACACCGGGCGGAAGGCAATGGCAAACCACCGCTCTAAATTGCTAAGAAAAAATCATGGAAGCCCATGATCGTCAAGGCCGTGGTGGCCGAATGCTTAGAGCGTCGTCGACTGTCACGACGGCAATCTGAGTTCAAGGGTTCGAGTCCACCGCCGCCACGTTGTTCCCTTGGGTAAGGAACTTCACCTGATTGCCTACCTAGCCACTGGGTGGCCAAGCCAGCCCAAGTCAATGCTGTCCCAAGCCCGGATAAATAGGAGAATGATTACCTAAAAGGTACCACCGGCACTCTCCGTGGAAAGGAACTGGGGACCCTACCACGTACTCACTCCAAGAGCATCACAACATGAAAACTACAATTAAGTATCATGCTGTGACCACGGCGGCTCAAACATGATCCTACCGTTAAAAGAAGAAGATATATATATATATATATATAT
>NC_051396.1:7532220-7534720 GCF_015228065.2 Penaeus monodon
TTCTTCTTTTTCCTCTAACTCATATTCCCCCTTCTCCTCTTCATCATCCCCTTCCTCCTCTTCATCCTCTTCTTCCTCCTCCTCCATCTCCTCCTCCTCCTCCTCCTCCTCCTCCTCCTCCTCCTCCCTCCTCCTCCTCCTCCTCCTCCTCCTCCTCCTCTTCTTACTCCTCCTTTTCCTCTTCCTCTTCCTTCTCCTCCTCCTCCTCCTTCTCCTCCACCACCTCTTCCTCCTCTACCTCCTCATCTTCCTCCTTCTTCCTCCTCCTCCTCCTCTTCCTCTTCCTCCTTCCTTTTCATCAGTTCGAAAACCAGCCGCTTTGTATTTTCCCGGAGTTCTTGGCCTCTGATTGCTCTCTGTTCTTGGACCGAAGTAGGAAATTTATCCTTTTGTAAGACTTTGAGGAAAAAAGCAGAGTCACAGAGTCCGATATGTTCTGTTAAATTAGGTCGAGGAGAAAGTCTCCGCTATCTATGGAGAGAATGGGGCCGTGTTTTTGTGATTGATTTGTCTCTCGGGTGTTTTTGTTTGTGTGGTGTTCTTTCTGTTTGCCTGTGAGTCTGTTTGTTTGTTTGTTTGGCTGTCTGTTTGTGTGTTTGTTTATCTGTCTGTCTGTCTGTCTCTTTCTCTCTCTCTCTCTCTCTCTCTCTCTCTCTCTCTCTCTCTCTCTCTCTCTCTCTCTCTCTCTCTCTCTCTCTTTCTCTGTCACTCTCTCTATCTATCTATCTATCTACCTATCTATCTATCAATCTATCTCTCCTATCTATCTATCTATCTATCTATCTATCTATCCTCCTTCTCCTTCCCCTTCTCCTCTTCCCCCTCCCACCTCCCCCTCCCCCCTCTCCTCTTCCTCCTCTTTCTCCCTCCCCCTCTCCCTCTCCCCCTCCTTCCCCCTCTTCTTCCTCCCTCTCCTCCCCCACCTTCCATCCACACCGCCCTCTCCCTCCCTCCCATCCTCCTCCCGGCCTCCTTTTGTCCCCAACGCCCCTCTCCCCCTCCTTTCCTGCTGCCTCTTCCTCATCATCATCCTTCTCCTCCTCCTCCTCCCCCTCCCCCTCCCCCGCTCGGCTTCCTTCTGTTCCCAACGCCCCTCTCCCCCTCCTCCTCCTCCTCCTCCACCTGCCCCTCCCCCTTCCCCCACCTCCTTTTCCTCCCCCTTCTCCCTCCGTCCCCACGCTCCTCCCTCTCTCTCTCCCTCTCCTTCCTTCTCTCTCTCTCCATCTCCTCCCCCTCCCCCTCCCTTTCCCCCCCTCTCCCTCCCTCTCCTTCTCCCTCTCCCTCCCTCCCTCTCCCTCCTTCTCCCTCCCTCTCCCTCCCTCCCCTCCCTCCCTCCCTCCCTCCCAACCACCCTCCCCCTCCCCTCCCTCTCCCTGTCCCTCCCTCTCCCTCCCTCTCCCTCTCAGCACCAAACGAGAGGATGAAGTTTGGCAGAAAGGTAATCTGATTTCCTTGAACGCAGCTGGTACCTCGACAGTGTGAAGGAATCGTAAACAAGATAGTGCGATGGGGGAATGAGAGAGGAAGAAATAAAGGAAGGAAGGAAGGAAGGAAGGGAGGAAGGAAGGGAGGAATTAAGGGAGGAAGGAAGGTAGGAAGGAAAGAGGGAAGGAAGATATTAAGAGAGAGAAGAGAGAAAAGGTGCGGGGAAAGGCGGAGGGGGGAAGATAATAAGTGTGTGAAGCGGAAAAGAGAGAGAGAGAGAGAGAGAGAGAGAGAGAGAGAGAGAGAGAGAGAGAGAGAGAGAGAGAGAGAGAGAGAGAGAGAGGGAGAGGGAGGGAGGATGGATCAGTTAAAATTACAACGCATCTGTTGCCATAACATACTGCCGTTTTCAAATAGTTGCTGATCTTAAAGTTTCTTGTTACCTGAGTAAGAGAGGGAGAGAGGAAGAATAAGGGGAAAGAGAGAATGAGAGAGAGATCTGGAGGCAAGCGGAAGGAAGGAAGGAGAGAGAGAGAGAGAGGAGAGAGAGAGAGAGGAGAGAGAGAGAGAGAGAAGAGAGAGAGAGAAGAGAGAGAGAGAAGAGAGAGAATAAGGGGAAAGAGAGAATGAGAGAGAGATCTGAAGGCACGAAGGAAGAGAGAGAGAGAGAGAGAGAGAGAGAGAGAGAGAGAGAGAGGTTCATGGCGAGGCAAAAACCATTGTGTTGTATTAGCGGGGCCAAAAATTTCATTACTATTGTACTGATAATAGTGAACAAGTTGTTTGATACAAATAATATGTGAACATTTCAATATTGCGATACAAGTGCTACAAGTGTTAACAATTCTTTATAAGATCTCCTCGATAAAACGAACTTCATACAGCCAGCGACCCTAACAGTGAGCAAAAGACTCACTGCCAATTGAAATTAAAGGCTAATAACGCGTTATAACACTAAAAAACATCTACAAAAGCTTATGTACTGTATACACTAAAGGGTCAGTCATGCTGGAGATCGCCATTAGGTATGTGAACTGAAAATACGCTGGAGCAGTGAGACCTCCCACGGATAATG
>NC_051396.1:7539720-7544720 GCF_015228065.2 Penaeus monodon
TTTATTTTTATTATTTTTTATTATCATTATTATCATTATCATTATTATTATTATTATTATTATTATTATTATTATTATATTATTATTTTTGTTATTATCATTGTTATTGTTTTGTTTTTTTGTTTTTTTATGTTTATCACAATCATCATTATCATTTATTATTATTATTATCATTATTATTATCATTATTATTATTATTATTATCATCATCATTATTATTAGTAGTAGTAGTACCATTACTATTACTATTATTATTACTATCATGATGATCATCATCATCACCATTACTATTATTATCATCATAATCATAACTATCACAATTATGATTTTCATTATTACATTAATCTTTATTAACACCATCATTATCATTGTTATTATCACTTTTAACATTATTATTATTACTCTTAGTAGTAGTAACAATTTTTATTCGTTATTATTATTACCGTCATCATTATCATTATCATGATTATTTTTATTATTACTATTATTATTATCATTGTTGTTGTTTTTGTTGGGTATTAATATTGTCATTATTATTTTTCCTTGTCATTATTATCATTGATATCAATAGTAGTAGTAGTAGTAGCAGTAGTAGTAGTAGTAGTAGTAGTAGTAGTAGTAGTATCATTATCATTATCATTTTCGTTATTATTATTATTATCATGACTGTTATCATCATTGTTATCATCATTATATTTACTAATATTGTTATCATTCGTTTGGTTTTATGATTAATATCAATACATTTACTCCTTATCAAGAACTGCAATTATTGAGGATATAATTAGCATTGTCACTATTATCATTCTTAATATTGCTGTTATGATTAAAATCATTAACGCTTTCATCACTCTCACCGTTGCTCTGTCCTTACTAATGCCATTTATCTATCATATAATTTATCATTTATTATTTATTTATCATTTAATTATCACTACCATTTTCCTCTTCATCTCCGATCAAGTTCATTACTATCATACCACTTTTCTGTCAAATTCTTCATCATCATTATCCCCATTATTATCCTCAACATTCCATTCAATACTATCACAGCATTATAGCCATTCAGTACTACCATTGAAATAACATATTACGTCACCAAAAGGCACACGAATATAAAATGTATATTTGCATACATATTAATAGCAGCGCTTTAACAGATCACCGGACATAGATAATATATTCAAAATCATCGTTAAAAATAACATGAGAAACAATCTCGTAATTAAAGCTGCTACTCCGGCATTCTGTCGCATAAATCTTTCTTTACTGAATACCGTATATAAATACAAACAAATCTATCTCCTTGTCTATAAATCTGTATATCTTTCTATTTTTCTATGTAACTACCGTTCTACCTTCCAACCTACCTACTTGTCTATCTATCGATCGATTCTATCGATCGATCCCTCAACCTATCTACCTGTTTATTTATCTACCTATCTATCTCTCTATCTATCTGTGTGTATATGCATATGTATATATATATATATATATATATATATATATATATATATATATATATATATATATATACATGTATGTGTGTGTGTGTGTGTGTTTGTGTGTGTGTATGTGTGTATGTCCGTGTCTGTAAAACTGCAAAATTTTAAAGAAAAAGGCAAACTTCTTGTGGCTGAACACCTACCCCCTCCCTCTCCTTCCCTCCCGCCCCCCAACCCTCCCCCCACGATTTCATGAACCAGCTTCCCTCCCTTCCCTTTCCCCCCCCCACCCCTTTTCTCCTGGCCACCCCCAGCCCTGTCTCATAAGCCTCATCTCTTTCTCATCATCACCCATTCACTCCACGAACACCTCATTAAAAGTTGCCACAAAGCGAGTGACTTTCCCCCGGGCGGTGTCCTCCAGAAGACGCGACGCTGCTCGCTCCCGGCTCCTCGGATCCAGGGATGGAATCCGGATCTTGCTGGTTTAGGACTCTCAGTTCCGATGGGACACGTACTGTTAGGCGTTTTATTTTATTCTCTCTCTCTCTCTCTCTCCTCTCTCTCTCTCTCTCTCTCTCTCTCTCTTCTCTCTCTCTCTCTCTCTCTCTCTCTCTCTCTCTCTCTCTCTCTTTCTCCTCTCTCTCTCTCTCGCTCTCTCATTCCCTCTCACTCCCTCTCACTATCTCTCTTTCTCTGTCACTCCTTCCCTCTCTCTCCCCCCTCTCTCTCTGTCTCTCTCTCTATCTATCTATCTATCTATCTATCTATCTATCTATCTATCTAGCTCTATGTATGTATGTATTTGTTTATCTATCTATCTATCTATTATATATATATGTATATATCTATCTATCTATGTTTTGGCTTCATCATATTCTTGGTCTTTACACATTTCTTTATTTTTCTTACCCTTTATTTCTTATCCTTTCCATTCTTCTTGTTCTTGGTCCTGCTCTTCTTCAACATCATCATTATCTTCCTTTTTCCATATTTCTTCTTCGTCTTCTTTATATATTTTTTTTCTCAGTAGTATTTCTTTCATCTTTCCGTGTCTTATTCTTCCTCTTCATCTTTTGTTCTTCCTCTCTTCTTTTCTAAATTTCTCCTTTATTTCACCAGAGCACCGGCCGATCAGAGACAGCACCCAGCCCGGCCAGCCTTGCACCTCCTCCTTAAGCCAATATCAGCGTTATATCACATAGGCAACAACGTCATCTCACGCAGGCAACAACAACGTCATATCACGCAGGCAACAACATCGTCATCTCACGCAGGCAATAACGTCATCTCACGCAGGCAACAACAGCGTTATATCACGCAGGCAACAACAACGTCATCTCACGCAGGCAACAACAACGTCATCTCAGGCAAGCAACACCAGCAATATCAACGTCATCTCACGCAGGCAACAACAACGAGATCAACTTCCTCTCTCGCAGACAACAAAAATAACATCAACCTCACCCCCTCGATCAAAGGCATCGTCCTTCCTGTTACATCTGCCTTTGAAGGGTCAGTCACGACACTCTAAACTCCGGCCGAAGGAATCAGACACTCCTGCGCGCTCGGAGCCAAACGCCCGACCTGGAGGGAGAGAGGGAGACGCCGCCTAAATACCCGGCATAAATAGGGTGCAGTTTATAGCCACCGTCCTTGAAGTGTGTGTGTGTGTGTGTGTGTGTGTGTGTGTGTGTGTGTGTGTGTGTGTGTGTGTGTGTGTGTGTGTGTATGTGTGTGTGTGTGTGTGTGTGTGTGTGTGTGTGTGTGTGTGTGTGTGTGTGTGTGTGTGTTATATATATATATATATATATATATATATATATATATATATATATATATATATATATATATCAACATACACATATATATGTATGTATGTGAGTGTGTGTTGTGTGTGTGTGTGTGTGTGTGTGTGTGTGTGTGTGTGTGTGTGTGTGTGTGTGTGTGTGTGTGCGTGCGTGTGTACAAATGCAATTACGCCAATGTATGATTTGTTTGACGTTATATATCAAATACAAATCAACCGTGAATAATATATTATGCTCTGATGCAAATGCAATTCAAAGACAAAAATATGTGTAAAAAAATGACATGATACATTATACTTCATAATTATTATATTGGAATCCATTTTTAATAGGATTATGTACAATATTCTACTCTCTTTGGAAAAGCGTTGTTTCCCAAATGCGAGTTTGCGAAATTACATACAGACCTTCATACAACGGAAGGACAGAATTTCCTTCTAGAAACGAGACGGTTTTCAGAAATCTTTTGTCTTCTTGAGTTTGTGTCTTTGTTTGTTTGTACTTAACAATCTATCAGGAGTAAAAGAACAACTGCAGCAGTGTCAGCAAACTTCTTCGGACTGGTTTCGTCCCCGCTCGCTCTCTCTCTCTCTCTCTCTCTCTCTCTCTCTCTCTCTCTCTCTCTCTCTCTTCTCTCTCTCTCTCTCTCTCTCTCTCTCTCTCTCTCTCTCTCTCTCTCTCTCTCTCTCTCTCTCTCTCTCTGTTTTTTTCCATTCCATCTTCTCTCTCTTAATTACTAGCCGCTTTGCCTGTATGTCTTTTGCTTGCCTGTCTGTCTGTCGGTCTGTCTATCTGTCTGTTTATATGCCTGCAGGCCTGCCTGCCTGCTTGCCTGCCTACCTGCCTCTCTGTCTGTCTGTCTGCTTGTCTGTCTGCCTGCCTGCTTGCCTGCCTGTCTGCCTGCCTGCTTACCTGCCTGTCTGTCTGTCTGCCTGCTTGTCTGCCTGCCTGCCTGTCTGCCTGTCTACCTGTCTGCCTGCCTGTCTACATGCTGTCTGTCTGTCCGTCTGCCTGCCTGTCTACATGCCTGTCTGTCTGTCCGTCTGCCTACCTGCATGGACATGCCTTATTAAATTAACGGGTGCCCGTTATCCCATGATGTTAAGAGATTGCATGCATACGTCCTCTCTATCCCTCTGCGCTTGGGTGGCATGTCAATGTAATTATAGTTTACTGATTGTGTTTACACGAAGATGGCTCCACTATTTGTGTTTTGATAACATAGCTGTTTTAGTCTTACTAATTGACTCTTTCATGACAGGTGCTTCTGAAACCCTCTGTATGCAAAACAAAGATGATGATAATAAAAAGAATAATTTAAAATAAGTAAATAAAAAGAATCTGGCTTCCAAGTATCACGTACGTTTTATAGCTTGTCACAAAAGAGTTTCATCCGTTGTCTACTGAATGAATAAGGATAAGTATATTTACTGTATATTGTTTACAAAAGGCTATTGGAAGTGATACTTGTATTATTAATTCCCCTTCCTATTTTATTTTTTCTAGTACTGTTTGTGCTTAGTTTTATCATTAGTTTATTTCACTTAATTACTATGGCATACAAAGTGATTTATTGGTTGATTGTGATTTTTTTAGAAATGAAAATAAATAGTAAAGCATACCATGTAGGAATGATTGAGCATGAAGTGATCCGCTTTGTGGTCCTTTGCAAGATGGAAGTACACAGGAATTCTTCATTCGGTGTTAGGCTATGTTACTGCAATAAATATTCACTGAACCACTA
>NC_051396.1:7562220-7569720 GCF_015228065.2 Penaeus monodon
ATAATAAGGCTATAATTTAAAATCCCAGCAGAAATCTGTCATGTATTAAGCACTGTATTTTCATCTTATCTCGAAGCTGTGTCGCAGTGTGGATTTTGCCTCTAAGGATTACTGTTTATTAGATCAGAAAGGTACACTATATTATAAGACATAATACGCTGTCACGCTAGACGAAGATCGTGCTCATTTACGCATTGAACTATTCTGTCTGCTGATTCAATCTGTCTAAATACCTCTTTCAATAAAACATTCATATAAAAATGAATATCCAAATGGCTCGTACCATAATCGGAGATGATAAACATATCTCAGGAATGTTAATTCACTTACATACAGCCACTTTTGACAAATGCCTACTTCATATTTTCTGATACGGCATGATTTGGGACATTTCTGTTATGATCTTATGTTAATGAAAGTATCACCATCTTTGTTTTGTACAATACATGCCATTTCTAATACCTGAAAATAGGTATTAATGCAATCACCCCATATTACAAGACATGCCATGCCCACTGTAATACAAGTTTCTTTGTTGCATTTGCACATAGATGGCTCTACAAGTGCTTAGTTACCAAGGAGTCAGTTATTAGTCCTAACTATCTCACCTGTTTACCCTTTTCCTCGACTTTTGGAAAGGGTCTTTTGCATTATTTCATTGTCTTAAATGTTACCAAGATTTTAATAATAATTTAATAATCAAAACATCAATAGCAATAATAACAGTATTGATATCAAATGTATGAAAAAAAAAGTTTCCTGCCAATTCAAGGAATGAGGAAGTCAGAATCGGCAACTAGGGTCTACTGATAGACTCCTTGGTGGCTGAGCACATGTGGAGCCATCTGCATGTAACAAAATCCACAAAAAATACAGGTGGCAGAACGGAAGTCCGTGGCGGTTGGGTTAAGGCGTATGGGTTTGTGCTTGACATGTGCATCTTAATATAAAACAAGCATGTCAGTGCACCATGACCTTGTATACAAAAAGTTAGCTAAATTTAAATATACCTACAAAATGCATATCTGTGAACATTACAAGGATAGAAACAGAATGTACCAGATAACATTTACAACATATGCTAACAAACTTGCACTGTTTGTTTTGTGTGAATTGTTCCCGTCCTTCAAAATTGGACACAAAATCGAGTCTGGATTAAAAACAAACAAGGAACTGCACGTGAGGCAAAATATGTGTTTGTTTATGGGACGTTTATATTGTTACTTCCCACAGTAACATGCTGAAATATATATTTTTCTGCACCTTACACAGTATTATTATCTACAGCCCTAAAGAAGTAAATCGAACTTTTATATCCATTGTGCTGATAGCTGTATAACATTCAACATGCAGAACTTAAACCCAATTATGGCCATTTAACTGATTTAATATCTTTATCTGCTCTACTTCTGCCATTATTTCTTGCAAAAACGAGGATAATCAGCTTACGATATTATTTGATATTATTGCACTTATTCACTCGCGCGCGCGCACAGGCACACACTCACGCACGCACACAAACACACACACACATACAACACACACACACATACACAAATGTGTGCTTTTTTGTTTTTGTTTTTGTTTTTTATCTCTTTACCAGTCCAAAAGGAAAATACTCAAAGCTTGTTCTAGCCTAGCCATTTGTTTTAAAACTGCTATTGCGTTTTTGATTGGTTTACTTTCAGAACAGTTCTTTCTCTTTCGTAACATCTCGGTATCTGCTGTTCGATATGTAAAAAAGCTTAAGACTTCCCGAGGTCATAAATATATTCGGAGTGTCTCGAGAGATACATCTTTTAGTCCGGGTAGACACGCAGGAAGAAATACGATGTAACATCAATGTATTATTCGTGAAGCAGGAAGAGAAATGTTCCAAAGTTCTAACGGAATATCAAATGTTAGGGGGTTACGAACACACTAGACCTTTTTTTTTTTTCGAATGCATTTTTTGTTTCTTGTTATTGGTTTGTTTGATTATTCGTTTAGAGAAAATAAGTAAAATGTGAAGTGACATTATTTTGTTGGTGTTTTTAATATCTGAGACTACACAAACGAACTAGTATCCGAATTAAATTACGCTTAACAAAAGAATTCTCTGGAAAGAGTGCAGACTGTAGTCGGAAAAGAAAGACAACGGTAATCATATATTTAAAATGCACTTTCACTGGTGTCCCATCAGGGGTTACGCATAGGTTAAACGCGCTTCTACACATGAGTAGCAAAACAATAACAAAACAAATGACTATAACCAGTAAACCTACACACACTTCTACTTTAAAGCTAGCCTGCGGGGAAAATAAACAACCACAATCCCGGTTCTCAGACTTTTAACAACATTTTTACAATCTACTCGTCTTTTCTTGGCCTTTTTCCCTGAAACGAGATCCCTGTAGAATTGCTGGAAGTCCCCGGATGTGATGGAGTCAGTTGCTTTCGAAAAAGAGGATTTAATATGCATATTGTTTGTGGACGTAGAAGGAATGGTATTGTGTATCCTTCCATGTTTCACTTTTATTATTATTATTATTATTATTGTTTTGTTATATTGACGTGTACATAGAGAACTCATACTCATTTTTAAGGAACGATGTGCCTGCTGTCAGTACATCGTTCAGTTAAGGAATTCAAGGTAACATCGGCACACATTATACAGTCTCTCTGGTGTTAGTATATGCAATATACATTACGTACCAATCGAATGTTAAAATAGATAGCTAGATAGAAAAATATTTTCACGTATTCGCTATGTAGAAATCACGTACGGATTTGATTACATAGAAGCCTGGTTTTGAATATTCTTAAACAGAATGTACTGTTTAAATAAATTTCATACAACATAGGCATTTTTTGCACCTTTATAGTATTAGACTGTGTACATTCTTTTTTCCCCGGGAATTGAAACCCAGTACACCAATAGCTTACTCTACCAACGTGAATATACATTCATTCCAATTGCCAATCGTTTGAAGTTGTGCGAGGGTGAATGTCTAGTGAGTGATGTGAATACATGAGTAAGAATCCCAGGGGGTAGGGGAGAGACGGCCATGGGGACTTTAATTTGTGTCCGTTTCTTTTATTTGTGCAGGATTGCGTTTCATTTATTATTGTTGTTATTATTATTGTTATTATTATCATTATTATCATTATTATTGTTGTTATTGTTATTATTATTATTATTATTATTATTATTATTATTATTATTATTATTATTATTATTATTATTATTATTATTATTATATTATATGTGTACAGGAAGCAATATATATATATATATATATACATATATATATATATATATATATATATATATATATATATATATATATATATATATATATATATTATAGGATGACTAAAGTAGATTACACTTTGTGTGTGTGTGTGTGTGTGTGTGTGTGTGTGTGTGTGTGTGTGTGTGTGTGTGTGTGTGTGTGTGTGTGTGTGTGTGTGTGTGTGTGTGTGTGTGTGTGACTTAACGCTACATCTTATATCAAAGAGTATATTTGAATATAGCGTTAACTATAATCCCATTATGACTGCTATACTAAAACGCGTCATACTTCTACATACAATTTTTAAAAATATAAATGCCACGTGATTTCAATTACACATCACCAAAGTACTTCCGCCTGCACCTGAGCCCCATTATTTTTAAAGTGCGAAGTGAGTCAAATATATTTTAATTGGGAGTCTGGGTCTCGAATGATAAAACGTCATGTTAGATTTTAATCTGAGTCGGTAATTAATTTGTGTACGAAATCCGTTTGTTTATTTGTGCCTTCTGATAGCAGCGTTCTTAATGTAGATCGAGTCATTGCGTAATTGTGTGTGCGAGAGAGAGAAAGTGTGTGTGTGTGTGTGTGTGTGTGTGTGTGTGTGTGTGTGTGTGTGTGTGTGTGTGACCCAGCTTTATATATGTAATGAAATATGTATGCCAATGTTATTCTGTCTATCTATTGTTATATTCTATATAACTTGTATAATCTTATGTATTGTCACATGTCACATTCCCATAGACACATATACATATACATGCATGTAAGTATGTTCATTGCTTTACATGTTTATTCGTCTCTTTTTGCTACACTAGACATTCCAATGTTGTGTTGTCTACCCCTTCAAGAGCTATGCATTGTTGTAACACTACCTTTCACCACCACCGATTGTCACATGGTAAGCACGTGATTTATAGCAATCTTTAGACCACTGCAGGAGATGACAGGCAAAGACCAACACCTCGCTTTTCGCCGCAGCCGTACTCCATCATTAACATATAATAAAGGAGTCAAGACATCTTGGTTGTCTGCCTTACACCCTAAGCTCGTTACCTGTCATACTCTTTTAGGGCCTATCATTCGGGCCCCTACAACGGGTGGCTTAGCGGTGACTTTGAACTCATACAGCTCCTCTGAAGGTCCTGCTCCGCATCAACAGCACACCTGCCAAGCACGCAATACTCGTCATAGCGTGAGCCAGTGCTCTTGCCCTAAGGCCGGATTACCGGCGGTGTCCGCCAAGCTGCTGAACTCCGACACAGCAAGTCACGCCACTCTCAGCATCTGCTGCTGACCCCTCAACACCTGTATCATCTGTTGCCGCCAACGCTGTGCAGATTTTCGAAGGACCCCAGCTGGACCACATATCACCAAAGACGCTGACCACCCAAAACATTTCTACACCAAGCCGAGTTCCTCGTCATGCGGATTCATCCACGCAGTCGCGACCATACAGGAACATTATCCTGCTGACCTGTCGCACCATGACCTTGCTCACCACGCAGCGATCCAAATCTTCCCATCAGCCGCACAGGGGCGGCCTGCTCTCTGCCTCGTCAGCTGTGCATCTCCCCAGCCTCTCCTCGTCTCGCACCACACTCAAGACCCGAGTGTGAAGCTTTGTTAAAAAAAAAAAAAAAATCGGTGATCAATACCTAGCTTTTCCTTAAATAACTTTCATTTTGTATTCAATACCTAATCTCGACTTATTTAATTGTGCATTGAAGCTGGGTTACAGTGTGTGTGTGTGTGTGTGTGTGTGTGTGTGTGTGTTTGTGTGCCTGTGTGTGTGTGTGAGAGAGAGAGAGAGAGAGAGTTGTACGTGTTCACGTATATTATTTTCCCTCTTTTAAACCATCCAAATATAATTATAAGTAGTACTACGAACTGGAATATGGGACGTAATAACTAAGAGACCTCCCAAGTTTATGCAAGAGACGGATGCGTTTTTAGTCCTGGGAGACAATTTGGAATAAAAACTGTGTAACATCAAAACTTCAGTCTCAGAGCAAGAAGTGAAATTCGTTAGTTTAATAAAAACATATTACTAAGAAAAGGTGCAGGTAAATGCGTCACAACAATAATAGGTTCACGTATATCTATGTACAAAAACTTAACTACATCATTAAAACAATAAGTACATATATATTCACGTATATAAACCCTATGATACAATCCTCTGTTATGATCCCACAGTCACATCGATCCTGAGTGAAGTGAAGTGAGAGGAATTTCAGAAAGAGGCAAGTGAGTAATTGGCACAAACCATTTAGTGTCCCGAAGTTACTCACGTGGAAGTGACGAAGACTAATGTTCCTTCAAGTAAGATTAGTTACTCGATCCGTAGTAGTTGTTGTAATAGCCTCATTATGTGTATATCAATGGTTTCATATTACTATTGATTTGTCATTGTTGTTGTTTTTAGTTGTTGCTGTTCTTAGTAGTATTGGTGTTGTTCTGCTTCTTGTTATTTTGCTGTTATAATTATTATTGTTGTTATAATCATCAATATTATTGTTATCACCATCATTATCATTATCATTATCATTACCATATTATTTTAAGTAATATTATTATTGCCTTTATTTTCATTACTAGTATCATCATCAGCAGCAGCATAATCATTATCATTACTATTATTAATATTACTATTATTATTGTTGTTGTTGTTGTTATTAATATTATTATTATTATTTATTATCATTATTATTATTATTATTATTATTATTATTATTATTATTATTATTATTATTATTATTATTATTATTATTATTATTATTATTATTGTGATTATCATTATTTTTATTATTATTATTATCATTACTATTATGCATCATAGCTATTATTACTAATATTATTATCATTGTCATTATTGTTATTAATACCATTATGGTTATTATTATCATATTTTTTTTATTATTTTTTTTATTATTATTGTTGTTATCATTATTACAACTACTAGTAGTTATAGCAGTACCATTATTATTATTATTATCATTACTATTACCATTACTTTTTTATTATTATTACCATTATTTTTATCATTATCGCTATCATTATTATTATAATCATCGGCATTATTACTGTTACTGTTGGAATTATCATTATTATCATAATTATTTTTTTTTTAATAATAATAATAATTATTATTATTATTATTATTATTTTATTATTATTATTATTGTCGTTGTTGTCGTTAGTAGCAGTAGTAGTATAACTATTCTTTTTTAATTAGCTTTATCATTAATATTATCATTATTATCATCATTATCATTGCTATTGTTGTTTGAATTATTTTTAATTTTGTTATTACTACTACTACTATACTACTATTATCATTATTATTATTATTATTATTATTATTATTATTATTATTATTATTATTATTATTATTACTGTTCTTATCATCTTCATCTTCATCATCATCATCATCATCATCATCATCATCATCATCATCATCATCATCATTACCATCAGCATCACATCATCATCATCATCATCATCATATCGTCTTCATCATCATTATCATTATCATCACCATTATCATTATTGTTTTGTTATTATTGCTATCATTATTATAATTATTATCATTATCATTATGATCATTATTCTTATAATAACAAGTATGATTATTCATAATAACAATAATAATAATGATAATAATAATGATAATGATAATGATAATAATAACAATAATAACAATAATAATAATGATAATAACAATAATTATTATTATTATTATTATTATTATTATTATTATTATTATTATTATTATTATTATTATTATTATTATTATCATTATTATAGCTACATCATCATTACTAAAATTATCATCGATACTTACTCATTATTATCATTATTATTAGTTATCATCATTATTATCATTAACATTATTTTATCAATTCGGCGGTATTTATATTCAGTATCATCCTTGTCATTTTCTGATAACTCATATAATTCGCATCATTAATATCATTATCATTTGGCCTAATTGAAACATGCTGTCATCCTCTTACATTAGATATTGATTGTATCATTACCTAAGGTCATAATTACTCGTTATATTTCTGGCATCATGAGGCAGTATAATTTAAAATCGTTTACAGAAGTCATATGTGTTTTACGTACTAACATCTAGGATTCATTTTGTTTTTATTCAATTATTACTATTATATTTTTCAAGGTGATGTTGAAGGCGTCAACCAAAAGATCTAGAAAAATC
>NC_051396.1:7579720-7587220 GCF_015228065.2 Penaeus monodon
GGCTCCTAGTATCATCACTCTAACCTGTGAAAACTGAACCCCAAGCCCTCCTCGCAGATGAATGCAGTCCGCTCAGTGGATGGACAGATCATCTCAGATTATGTTGGGGTTCTTAAACGTTGGATTGAGTATTTAGACCCCCCAGCTGTTAGATTGGGCACAAGTGATGTCACAATACCTGTGCCAAGCTATAGTGTGGGAAAGCTACAGGCATATGTGACAATCCCGCTGAACTGTCAAAGGCTGGGGGGTGAACCTATGACATGAGGCTTGCATGCAGTCTTGACTGTCACCTGGCAGTATGGTTCCACTCCCCCTGACCTGATGAGTGGCATGGTCACCCCTCTCTGGAAGGGGAAAGGGGATCGATGGAACTGTAGCAACTACACTGCTCAATATACCAGACAAGGTTTTCGCCCACATTCTCCAGAACAGATCCGTGACCACCTACTATGGCACCAGATACCAGAGCAGTCTGGATTCACTCCTTGCAAGTCCACAATAGGCCATATCCTAGCACTTTGAATAATTGTAAAACGCTGTTGTGAGTTCAGTCGTGGGTTGCTTCCAGTCGTGGGTTGCTTCAGTCGTGGGTTGCTTCGACCTTAAAAAGGCGTTTGACTCGGTGCATCGCAAATTGCTATGGGAGATCCTGAGACTTAAGGGAATTCCAACACTGATTATTGGCCTAATAGCAAGCCTATATACTGGTACTGAACGTGCTGTAAAGTATGGTGGGGGCTCGTCAAACTTCTTCCCTGTTAAATCAGGTGTGAGACAAGGCAGTGCCCTTGCACCATCAATTTTCAACACTTGCATGGACTGGATAAAGGGAAGAGCTACTATCCAGAGTCACTGTGGAGCATCGCAGGCAATATCAACTCACCGACCTCGACTTTGCCGACGATGTTACCATCTGGTGGCGACTCTTGATGCAATTTTGGGGGCCTGTTAGGGGAACCTGTTCATTTAATACATGCTTGCGGTGAGAAAGTGACTTTTACATACATTGGTATGGGCTGTCAGACCAGGAAGTCCGTAGACGGATTGCCTTGGCAGCAGGAGCCATGAACTCGCTGAACAAGTGCATTTGGAGATGTTGGTATCTATGCAGAAGGACCGAGCTACGTGTCTTCAAGGCTTTGATACTACCAGTTTTGTTCTATGGAAGAGAAACCTGGATGCTGTCAAGTGCCTTGGAGTCTCATCTTTGTCTTTTGTAACAAGGTTTCCAAGGACCATGTCCAACTGACGGTAACAATCCTGAATGAAGGAGGCCTGTGGGACGAGCTAGGAGGTCATGGCTTGGGCAGCGCGAGCGTTAAGCATCATGAATGTGAAAGAAAACATCAAGATAATCTTAGGTGCTCTCTTAAAGATATCAACACAACGTGCAAATAATGCAGACACACAAGCATGCAAAACACGCACCGCACACGCACGCAGACACACCACACCCACACCCACACACACACACACACACAACACCACACACAACACACACCACACACACGACATCACACACACATGTGAGTGTGGGTGTTTGCATTTATTATATATTATATTATATATATATATATATATTTAGATATTAATCTTTTACGTAGGTTCATGTCTGACCCCGTGCACAGGCCTATATTATTGTAGTTTCATGTTTTGATGCTCTGGGTTGTAAGTTGTAGGACCAGTCTTTCACGGAGAGTGCGGTGGTACTTAGTAATCATTTCTTATTTATCGGCTTGGACCAGACTTGCTTGGGTGCTTGCCACCAGGGCAGTGGCAATCAATGTGAAGTCTTACCAAGGAACACACGCGGCGGTCGGACTCGAACCTTCGAATTCAGATGCCGTCGACAGTCTGATCCGACGCTCTAACATCGGCCACCCAGCGCCTATAATAACAAAAAAGAAAAAAAGAATGAACATAACAAGCATTATTTATTTTTTATGCAATTATATATAGTTTATGTTTATATATATATATATATATATATATATATATATATATATATATATATATATATATATATAATATAATATAATGTATGTATGTACATACATACATATACATGTATGTATATCTGTGCATGTGTGTGTGTGTTGTAAAAGAAGAAAACTATAAGACTGTTAAAAGGAAGAAAGGAGAAGAGGGTACGAGGATGCAAGATATGATAGGCCAAAAGGGAGAAAAAGGAAATCGAAGCGAGGGATGATGGTGATGATGATGAATAATTATATTTAGTATTATTAGTATCATTACCATCATAATTATGATGGTAATAAGGGTAATGGTATTGATGATTAGCTAACGATGATGATCAGGACTTTACCAAATGCCTTTATCAAATGCTCTTAATACAAAGTCAAGATAACTGATTAAGTATGAAAGAGAGTGAGAGTACATGCGTAAATGTAAACACACATGAGACTATGGGACTGAGAGAGAGAGAGAGAGACAGATTGAGGGGGGTGGGGGGAGAAAGATAGATACAGAAAGAAAGAGAGATTGGGCGGGGGTGGTAGAGAAAGACAGAGAGAGAGAGTGAGAGATTTAATGCATTAATACAAACACACATGAGACTAGTTCAAGAAGTAAATAGAGGTAGATATTGTGACAGATTACATGATCCTATCAGAGGGAATGGATTCCACATGGGGAGGGAGGAGGGGGAGACACGCATCCTCCGGTCACATTAATGCTGTACATCAAAATATACTATCTTCTGGGAATAATAGTCTTTGATATTCGTCTCTCTCTCTCTCTCTTTCTTTCACACACACACACACCCCCACCCACACACACACACACACACACACACACACACACACACACACACACACACACACAAACACACACACACACACACACACACACACACACACACACACACACACACACACACACACACACACACACACACACACACACACACACACGGAAAGTGCAGTGCATCGCAGCAATGCAATACAGCTCATACATGTAGATCGAGCAATGGATGGTCTAGTCTGCTAGCAATGGATTCTGTAAATGTACAAAGTTCATGTTGAAAGAATAATTTCGGGTATAAAGTGAACGAATAAGTGAAAATTTTAAAGATAATGAGTCTTTGTGAGCCGGGAAGTGAGGGCGAAAGATGACCGCGAACCCTGCATGTGTACAGTTCTGTTTTTATTTCTGTTTTATGGTAACCACTAAGATAAGGCCAGGAAAATGAAGTTAGTGGATGCAGCAGTTTTGAGACTCTTGAAACGAAGATAGACAGCCGGGTAGCAGAATGTTTGAAAACACATGAAAAAATCGTAAATTAGAAGGAATTGGTGGAACAAAACCATTCAGAGAGAGAATAATGAAAAGACTGACATGCAAATTAAAGAACGCAAGGAAAAGGTGGAAGAACTATAAACCAGGATTAGCAACGGTATCAAACTGAAGCAAAGAATCTGCAAGAAAATATTGATTGAAGTAATCAAAGTACAGGAAAATGTTAAGCAGATTGAAAACCCTTTGTCAAGCAGCCAGTCTCAGATAATGGAAAAGGCAAAAGAGATGACAGCTGCATATGCTGATGCATCTAAAATAAAAGAAACTAAATGAGATGAAAAAAAATGAAGATACATATATGAAAAGGTTAGAAAAAGACATTGAGATCACAAAGGCGAAAATAAAGACAGCTTGCAGAGACGGTAAAGAAAAATGAATTGAAGTCAACTTTGGGCAACACGCAAGGAATATTGCAAATTTGGCTGATGTAAACAAAGACATAATCATATTGGCAAATAAAGGAAAAGTTGTGAAAGATGGAATCGAACGATACAACGAAGACAAGAAATTGATTGTTAATATTTTCAAGGTCATAAATCTCGAAATTTCGAAGCAGAATATCATAGATCACAGAAGATTGGGATTACTCGACAAGGGAAAGAAAGGGCCTTAAAAAGTGACACTCATGAATAAGCAAATGGTGACGAAGGCGAAAGCCTTAGCCACCCACGAAGAATATAAGAAAATCTGGAAAAAAAAATAAAAAATAAAAGATGAATAAACAAATAAATATATATATATATATATATATATATATATATATATATATATATATATATATATATATATATATATATAACCAAAGGTAACAGAGAAGTACTGCAGAAAAAATGGAAGAGGTAAAAACAAAATGAACAAAGGACTGAAGAAAAACCCTGTTCGTTTGGAGGGTGAGAGGCCTCCAAGCAAAACAAGTTTACGATTGGAACCGAAATGTGGAGACAGACAAACACTAGCCTTGCAGCCAAAAGGAAAGATTATACAGAAATATTTTATAGAATATAGATGGTATATGTTCGAGATTCTAGAACTAGATACAATTATTGAAACTAATAAACCAGATGTAATATGAATCACGGAATCCGAACTGGATCCCTCCGTAGACGAAGTAACATTAGGACTCGGGGACTATAATATTTGGAGAAAAGATAGGGACAATGGAAAAGGAGGGGGAGTAGCACTTATTCAAAACTTATTAAAAAGAAAAAAACGTTAAAGAGCCTGGAAGAAGAGCTACAACTTTCGGAAACCAATGCAAAGGAAATTTTTGTAACGGGATCTTCATTGCGAAATTGAGTGGGAAAGTTTCGATCCCAGAGAGCAGCCAGATTCGTGGAATGCAAAATTACTGAAAATCGTAAATTGGTTTTGTCTTTTCCAAAATGTAACAGATCATACCAGGGTAAGAGGGCTAGATAGATAGTCTAGATAGTCTATGCCCGACCTCATATTTACAAAGCATAAAGACATGTAGGATATAGAGTTCTGCCCTCCTCTAGGAAAAAATAACCATGTAGTAATTAAATGAAATTATTGTCTGTTACAGGAAAACCCCATTACAATTCCAAGATAGGTTATTATAAAAGACTTAAAGATTTTGATGGCATAAACTGGGAAACACTCCTGAACGAAGAGAACCTTGATATGCAATATCCATATAAAAAGTCTATAGTCTATAATAAGGAGTAGAAAAAAAACCTGTATCATGATTCAAAACAGAAGCAAGAAATGACCAAAAGGGGTTCAAAGATAAATGCAAGAGAATGAGAGAAAACAAACAGCTCATCTGGAGAAGATTCAGAAGCCATGGATATCAAGCAGTGTATAAAGGTATAAAGCAGGAGGAAATGAGTATACCCAACCCATGAGGGAGGCGAAATTAGACTCTGAAAAGGATCTAATCAATAAAAATACAAATCAACCAAAGATCTCTGATAACTCCATAAATAGTACGACCAAAAGTAGAGATCAAATGAGTGCCATCAAATAACAATAACATCGTTTATACTAAGGAAGAGGAAATGTGTGAAATCCTTAAAGAGCAATTTTAGTCAGTGTTTGTTCAGGACCCATACTCTGGAAAAGCAAGTATCCGTACAAAGCAAATCAGAATATCGAAAATAACACACTCAAAAAGAATCATAAAAAAAATAAAAAGGGTTAGATAGGACTAAAGACCAGATGAGATATCTAACTGGGTTCTTAAAGAATCTCCCGAAGAACTGTGTACTCCGTTAGTCTAGAGTGCGGTGCAGAGGTGTCCGCACTTAAAAAATATATATATAGATAAACTGGAAAGAGTTCAATGAGCAGCCCCAAGATAGATACCTACTCTAAGAGATGTGAGCTACGAAGACAAAAAATAGGACTTACTACTGTGGAAGAAAGAAGGAAAAGGGGTGACTTGATTATGCTGTCCAACCATGCTACAGGAAGAGTGAAGATAAACAAAGAGGATTTTATAATTCTGAACACAAGAAAGATGAGAGGACACGGTTAACAGAGGCGAGAAAGATGTCAAAAAGTGCTGTTTCCCAAACAGAATTATTGAAACATGGAACAATCTTCCAAATAACGTTGTGCGTGCCGAAAAATGTGCATTAGTTTAAAAAGTCATACGATAATCTAAATATAACAGACGGAACCATCAGAGCTTAGTTCTGCTCCCGTATTGAAACAACTAGGTGGAAAAAACACACATATCCCCACGTCTGGTTTACGCCTATAAAGATTTCTCCGCCACGTATCACGTACATCTCGGTAATTTCCTGTAAAAAAATAATAATAATAATAAAAAATAGAGTTAAAAGCGAGTCCTCTCAGTAATCGTGGTTGGCAGTGAAGGGTCGTTTCATTTCGATTCTCATAGCGAGAAAACTTCATTCTTGAAAGTGTTTACAAGACAGCCCTGACATGACAAATGATTCTCTTACTTTATATTTTATAGCACGTAATTCTATCGTAGATTTGGTCAGTTTATTCACGTGTATTTGCCCCTCTCTCCCCTCACACAAACTCATGAACAATTTATATTCATATATATACATGTCCATATGTATGGACACACGCACGCACACGCACACGCACAGGCACACGCGCACACACACACACACACACGTGCGCGCATGCACGCACGTATGCACGAACACACGCACGCACGAACACACACGCACGCACGAACACACACGCACGCGCGAACAAACACGTACGCACGCACGCACGCACGAACACACACGCACGCACACGCACACACACGCACACATACAAATATATATACATATATGTATATATATATATATATATATATATATATATATATATATATATATATAAAGAGAGAGAGAGAGAGAGAGAGAGAGAGAGAGAGAGAGAGAGAGAGAGAGAGATAATATGTGTGTGTGTGTGTGTGTGTGTGTGTGTGTGTGTGTGTGTGTGTGTGTGTGTGTGTGTGTGTGTGTGTGTGTGTGTGTGTGTGTGTGTGTGTGTGTGTGTGTGTGTGTGTCGTGTGTGGTGTGTGTTCTGTTATACATCTGTAGTCTCATCATCAGAAAAGCATGTGAATGCAAATTTAATGAACTGACTCGGATGTAGTAATCAATACAGGTTCCTTAATTAATACCTGAACATTCTTTAGTAATATCATGTATTCAAAAGTGCGTGGGTGTATGCCTTTACGCAATATCGATTTTGTTTGAAAATCGCGTGTTAATGCTCTATCACATATCATCTATCACATATATGATCGTGAAACTTTCTTCCATAATCCTTTTAGAATTCAAAGTAAGTCCAGCCAATATTCTGACAGTGGTAGCGAGTCTGCTAATGTATACAGATCTTAACTACGCGTTTATCCACGTGCTGTACCTATGCATTTGTCTCATACTCGTGTATATGTACACATTTAAAGTATAGTTTTGTCACTTAGTTCTAATTCTATTTTGATATTTGCATTAGAGTCCAGAAATAGTGTTATGTAAGTTCTAACTCTTCTCCCGCTCATGTGAACAACATGGTGATTATTCCCTTGCGATTCTCATAACATTATATATATGTGTGTGTATATTTATATATATATATGTATATATATATATATATATATATATATATATATTTATATATATATATATATATGTATTATCATCATTATTATCATTATCATTATCATTATCATTATCATTA
>NC_051396.1:7594720-7599720 GCF_015228065.2 Penaeus monodon
TTGGACATCTTGAACAAGAGGAAATTAAAGTTTATTGGTCATGTAATGAGAAGTAAAAGTATTGAGAAAAACTTGCTGACAGGGATGGTGATAGGAAACAGAGGAAGAGGCAAACCGAAGACAAGACTGAGCGACAATATCAAAGATATTTGCGGGCTGTGGATGGTACAAGTGGAAAGAAAAGCGTAAGATCGAGTTTAGTGGCGAAGGATGGTGGAGAGGTCCACGGCTGCTCAAACATGAGCATACCGTTATTGATGATATATATATATATATATATAATATATATATATATATATATATATATATATATATATAAACTGTGTATGAAGAGAGAGATAGAGAAAGAGACAGAGACAGCGAGAGAGAGAGAGAGACAGAGACAGACAGAGACAGAGACAGAGAGAGATACAGACAGACAAGTAAACAGACACACAGAAAGACCGACTGAACCAGAGGGGAAAGGAGAGAACATGAGCAAACCAAAGGTTGGCCTTCCATCAGGCTAGACAGCAAATTGGAAAAAAAAAACTGGGGGATTATATGTACAATGCTGACCGGACAGAGATATATCGACGCGTTATTTACAAGGCAATGGAACATAGCGCAGTTGTATGCAGTTCATGGCAAAGTACATTAGAGCAGTTTACCATTAAATGATAAATGTCACGGTACATATGCAGGGGGAATTGCCAGTGTAAAGAATAACTAGCAGTGACCAGCTATAGTCATGCATTTGGGGTGTGATATAAATATATATCTTTTTTATATATTTTTCTTCCGTTACATGTGCATGTGTGTGTGTGTGTGTGTGTGTGTGTGTGTGTGTGTGTGTGTGTGTGTGTGTGTGTGTGTATGTATGTGTGTGTGTGTGTTTGTGTGTGTGCGTGTGTGTGCGTGTGTGAATCTTTGTGTGTGTGTGTGTATGTGTGTGTGTGAGCAAGTGAGTGTGTGTTTCTACGTGTGTGCATGCGTGTGTTGTGTGTGTATTATATATATATATATATATATATATATATATATATATATATATATATATGTGTGTGTGTGTGTGTGTGTGTGTGTGTGTGTGTGTGTGTGTGAGTGAGTGTGAGTGCACGCGCGTTTGTATGTCTCAAAGATAATTTTTCTCTCTAGTAGCAGACGCCTCAGAGTCAGCGGTCCACCAGCAACGCTAACTGCACCTTAAAGTAAGGCATGTAACTTATATCAGCTTAAGAGTTAAGTGCACTCTGTGTTCCTCATATATCAGTCATCCCACACACAGGAGTAGAGAGCATTTCCTAATGGGTGTGTCTGTTTAATATGCAAAACCTAGTTTATCAAAAGTTAGGATGACTGCACATTCCTTTTCTTGTTTTCTTCAGCACATCTGTATTAAAATGAATGACAACGTACCCTAGACACAGATGACACATACCACACAAGTTGGCCATATTTCCAATGCAGTACAAGTAGTTCCAAGTGTCCATTATTAAGTTTTGTTTCTATGTTTGATATGAGAAATAGCAACATTTCATTATTCATGTTATAAGCGTGCGAAACATCCCAGTGTTATGGGTTGTCTAACTGCACATTTACATGCAAAAGATTCACAACAAAATATTACAAGAGCTACATAAAATCTGTATATTATATAGTCTTTTTATAAGCTACTTCGATTGTACTGTGGATTTGTACATGTAAATATGCGGTTAGACAAGCCATAACATCGATATATCATATGTATCATGTAAGCAGAGCGTGTGGAAAATAAAGTAATGATTTGGAAGTATTTTTACTTTCCTGCCGCACGAAAATAAAGAAAACTTTTACTTGATTGGGCTCTTCAAAGTATTTGCCTGAAATTTCCATGCATTGCTCAACAAGTATTCCCCAGAAATATATAAAACCTTTTAGGACTGTGAAAAAAAGGAGCCAGAAGTATCAAATCATGTTTATAAATTTGTTTGATATTATCATAGCTGTTTTAAAGATAAGTTCCACGTAACCTTTTCCCGCCGCCATAATAACAGGTCTACCTTCATTTCTATTCCTGTCACCAAATGCCCTGCCCTATTACTATATAACACCAACAACAGCACAGCAAAAGCCCTTATCTAATCATCTTTGTTGTCGTAATGTTCTCAAGCGTACTGCTCCACGTGAGCCAATTTTCTTCTGCAAACGACATCTGACTGTAACATTGTGTTTTCTTTATTGTAAAATTAGTGGACGAGAACGTACGTAAATGCGGACTCTGATGATATGGCTTCCATCTATTTTACACACACACACACACACACACACACACATACACACACACACATGTAAGATCCATCATGTTCGTACAGTAACACACATAATCACACACACACACACACACACACGCTAAAGCCTAGTCAAAACAATGGAAGCATTTTGACCTAGCAACCCCCAAAAAAGGCACGTGTCACACCCTCGGCAGGCAAGGTCATGATCACAGTTTTTTGGGACCAGCATGGAGTAGTTTTGATTGATTTCCTTTCCAAAGGTACTTACAGGAGCTTATTATGCTTCACTACTACAGAAATTGCTTGAGGCTATCAAAACTAAGAGGCGTGGAATGTTGACCAAAGGTGTCCACCTCCTACAAGACAACGACTCTGTTCACAACTCTCACATTGCCCAGATAGAACCGCGGTCCTGTGGCCACGACATCCTTCCTCATCCTCTTTATTCGCCTGACCTTACATCATCTGAATTTCACCCCTTTCTGTCCAGGAAGTCATTTTTAAGGGGAAAACGTTTCCAAGATGATGAGACACTGATTTCTGAAGTATCACTTAATGGCTTCAAATACAAACAGAAAAGATATATTCATGTGTGTGTGTGTGTGTGTGTGTGTGTGTGTGTGTGTGTGTGTGTGTGTGTGTGTGTGTGTGTGTGTGTGCATCAGCACACACACACACACACACACACACACACACACACACACACACACACACATACATATATATATATATATATATATATATATATATATATATATTATATATTATATATTATATATATATATATATATATCCATATATCTATATATATATAATATATATATATATATATATATATATATATATATATATATATATATAAGAAAGAGGAGGAAAGACAATCCTACATATCACAGAGAGATAGGAGGATAAAATTTACCATTTACAAAAAGAATTACAACGATATCCATCACACAATTACTTCTCACTCAGGTATCCTCAAAAAAATAATAATAAATAAATAATAATAAAAATTGACACTGTTCCCTCATACATGTCCCTTGCATTCTGCCATTCCCTCATTCCCTCATTCCCTCATTCCCTCACGCCTCCCCCCATTCGCCCTCATTGCATCCATGCCAGCGAGTCGTTCCGCCTTCGATTTCCAATAACGTGCAACAACAGCAGTACTTTCCTGCACATGACGTAACTTTGCAACATGCAGCAGCATTCGCGTTGCAATAATTTCGAAGTTGTACCTTTCATGGCTTGATGTGAACGCATTTCCTTTGTGTATGTATTCGTAATGATGATGAATAGCCTGCGACTTTATCATTATTACAGGGAGGGATATACACGCACGTATGGACAGGAACTAAATATAGGTATACAGCAGGAAAGTTGAGTCCATGTTCTTCTGAGGCTCATGTGCGTGTGTGTATATGTGATTATGTGTGTTACTGTACAAAAATGATGGATCTTACATGTGTGGGTGGGTGTCATATTCTTGACGGAATATCTAGTAAATCCATGATAACCGCTGATAACATGTATGTGTATGTGGAAATAAGACACGCATGCGTAAAGACAATGATGGTGATTGTGATAACAGTAATAATGGTGATAATGATAAAACTAATAAGATTGTGATATGTAGATGGTTAATGATCAAACTATAGATTGATTGTGATTATGACAACATATTAAATAATGATGTTAATGATAATGGTCATAAAACTAATAAGATTGATTGTGATGTTAATGACAACGATGATGATAATAATAATACTGGTGATAATGATACTGGTGATAAAACTAATAAGAATTACAACAGCAATTTGAATGATAAAGGTAGAAAAGATAAAAAGAACAAGAGTAGGTACCAGGTCTTGAGTCTTGAGTGTTGCAGCCTCTTCGCTTACAGCTATTTCAGTAACACACCAGAGACGTCAACGGAAATTCTGGGCCTAAGGGACACTACTTGGTCTTTTTCTTCTCTCTTTCTCTCGCTCCCTCTCTTACCTTTGCCCTTTCCTCTCCCCATCCCCTCTCCGTCTCCATTAACCCTTCCCTCTCCCCTCCCTCTCTACCCCTTGTCCTCCTCTTCAATCTACATGCCCTCCTCCTCACCACCTTCCCCTCCCCATCTTCTCCTCCCCACCCCCTTCTCCCTCTCCACTACTTCTTCCCTCTCCCCTCCCCCCCTCTTCTCCTTCCCCTCCTCTTCCTCTTCCTTCCCCTCTCCCTCTCCATCTCCCCTTTTCCTCCCCCCTCCGGCTCTCCTCCCCCCGTACTTTGTGAAGCCCGTGCTCTTTGCTTTCAGTGGAAGTGCAGGAGGACTACCAAGCTGTCTCCCTGAGGGCAGTACTTCACCGTCTAACCGTGAGGGAGAAAATATAATTTCGCTTCGCGTATGTTAATTTGCTGTTTACAAATTACGTAAGTACATATACACATATGCTTGTTGTATATATGCAAGCACGAACAAATACTAGTATACATAAATACAAATGCAAAGTTTGTATACACACTCGAAGCATAGTAGCAACCGCCTGTCCTTGCAAAATAAGAGAAAGGGAGAGAGAGAAGGAGGGAGGGAGGGAGAGAGAGTTAGAGAGAGAGAGAGAGAGAGAGAGAGAGAGAGAGAGAGAGAGAGAGAGAGAGAGAGAGAGAGAGAGAGAGAGACACACTTACACACACACACACACACACACACACACACACACACACACAAAACACACTTACGCACACACTCAAACAAACACTCAT
>NC_051396.1:7607220-7612220 GCF_015228065.2 Penaeus monodon
CTATCTCTCTCTCTCTCTCTCTATCTATCTATCTATCTATCTATCTCTATCTCTATCTATATCTGTCTATCTCTATTTATCTATCTATTCATTATCTATCTGTCAATCGATCAAGCTCTTTCTCTTCTTTCTCTCAGAGAGAGAGAGAGAGAGAGAGAGAGAGAGAATGGCAGTGCTAGCTATATATATATACATATATATATATATATATATATATATATATATATATATATATATATATATATATATATATCACACTCTTGTATATGTCGTATTGTTAATTTTTCATATCCAAATATTATAATTTTTACTACTAAATTGCAGCTGCCAATTTGTCAAGATCAACTCTAGTACAAATAATGACAATATTACCTCGGTATCGCCACCCGGGGTTTTGGCTTTTAAGGAAACCCCGAGAAAACCCAATTTAACTTAACCTAAACTTAACTTTGAGGAGGGCAAGATATTGAATTTACTCCTCTCCTGAGTGTGCCGAAGATACAACCGTCATGAAAACGGTTTTAGCTCATTTCTCTTATTCTGTAATATAATATTAAAGTACAGGTGGCATATTACAATGGGTTCAGTAATAGGAATAATAAATATCAGAAAATGACAGGAATGTTCTTTGCTCAATCAATTCAAATCTACGGGTTAACTTTAACAATCCGTTTGCCTACCGTTTACAACTCAATAATCATTACAGTAATAACAAACATGGGACGGGGTCGAGACAGTCGTGCCCATTCCCTGGGTATTTTTCGTTATTACTTGGACAAAAAGTCATCGATCCTCTTCTACCTTTCACAGTTTCCCTTCCCACACTTTCCTTTCTCTTTTTTCTTTTCTTTTCTTCTTCGTTATCTTTTTTTCTTCTCTTGTCTTTTCTTGTCTAGTCTTTTACTTTCACAATGCATTACTTGGCACCATCGGAATTGTCATCTTCGATAAATTCCGTCAAATGTATTCACGGGCCAAAAATAGATAAACAAATAATATTTCCGAACAACAGCGGCTAATGTAAACATGGCGTGTTGGCTCGCCTCATTTTCCTCAACCTTTCTCTGTCTCTACGCGTGGGATGAAGCAACGAACTAGTCTGATTTATCAAAATTCAATTCATATTTAATATTTATCACAGTTGACTTCTAAATCATTAAACCCTTTAATTTCCGGGTAAAACGGGATTTTTAATACCGGACACATATACCTGCGTGTGGGATGAATCCAGGGACCCGTCTTCAAACCGGTGACAATATACTTGCTTCCTTACCCTGCGTTGAATTGTGAAGTTTTAGGTAAACATGCCTTTTGTGGATAACTACCATAATTTACTCTTTTAATTCTAATACTAAAATTTACTATGTTGATATGCTTTTAAATACAAAAAGTAAATAAATATTTTGCACACTCCAAACATCTTAACAGTTATAACCAAAGCACCTATTAAATGTCGAATCAATATCGACAATCTCCACACACACACACACACACACACACACACCACACACACATACACATACACGTACACGTACACGTACACGTACACGTACACGTACACGTACACGTACACGTACACGTACACGTACACGTACACGTACACATACACATACACAAACATATATATAAGGATATCTACATATATAATATATATATATATATATATATATATATATATATATATATATATTATATGATATATATAAGAAAATGTGTGTGTGTGTGGAGATCGATAGCTATTCGACATTTAGAAGGTGTATTTGTTAAAATCGTAAAGATGTCTGGATCACGTACAATTGCCAAACCCCACCAACATAAATTATTTACGTATTTCTATTTAGTGTTACACATAATGGAGTAAATTAGGGTAATTACCTGTAAATGTTGGGTTTGATGAGGTGTTCACAATTCAATAGGAGGGAGGGGAGTAGGCAGACATTTATAACCATTTTACAGACAGGTTTCTGTCCTCCTCCCACACATAGTAAGTCAAGTGCGGATATTAAAAATCTTATTTTGCCCGAAAATCTAAGGCTTTAATGCTTGACAAATGAATTAATATAAATGTTAAACCCATATGAATTGAACTGTGATGACTAAGATGGGTTTCAGCTCTCCTCCCACACGCAGAAAGGTTGAGGAAAATGAAGGGACACCAACACACCATGTTTACTGCTAGGTTTTATTATTTATTTATTTATTTACTGTTTTTTTTTGGGGGGGGGGCTTGGATACAGCAACGGAATTAGTCATAGGAGACAATTGAGTTCAGGAATGAACTGTGAAAGGAACAATAGATCAAAGTAAAGTGTGGAAAAAGAAAATCGTGAAAGAAGTGAAGGACTGACTACTTAATTCGACCAGGTACAAATAATACCAAGGGTTAAGGGGGTGAGCGTTTCGATCCCAACTCACTTTTACCTTTATATTTATTTCGATGATTATTATTGATTTATAATTAGTAGGTAAAGGGAGGGTGTTAAAATCAACTGTACAACTTCAATTGAGAAGAGAATATTCCTGTCATTTTCTGATACGTATTACTGCTACTGTTACACCCAATGCACTGTGCCACCTATTTATTGTTATTAGATTATAAAACAGAAGGAATTGGCCAAAACTGTTTTAATGAACGTTGTATCTTCGGCACACTCAGCAGAGTCCACCGTAGGAGCCATAGGACCGTTAAGTCATGTTACTCAAAAATTGGTTTACTTCGGGTTTTCTTCAATCCGAAACCCCAGGTGGTGGTGGCAAAACCACAGTAACATATTCATTATCTGTATCAAAATTGATCTTGATAAATTGGTAGCAGTAACATAAAAGAAAATATTTATTTTGTATAGAAAAATTATCGGTTCGACATATATATATATAGACAGTCAGTGCAAGTCAAAACACAGCTAAGAAAGAAAGACAAAATTATTAGCAATTTACGTAGTAAAAACAAACTATCTGGTGTTTTTAAACTGATGTTTTGTGAATCATTGGTTACCATCTTGTGTAAGAATGAAAGAGCTCAAATATCCCGATGATGCCTGTGTACATATATATATGTATATATAAATATATAGTGTGTGTGTGTGTTTATGTAATATATATGTGTATATAAAATATACATATATAAACATACACACACACATATATACATATGAGTGTCTGTGTGGAGGATATGGGGTGTGGTTGTATAAATATATATATAAATATATATACATACATATGTATGTATATGAATATATACACATACATATGTGTGTGTATATGTATATATGTGTGTACTTATATATACAGATATATATGTATATACATACATAAAAATACATAAACACAGGAGAAAAATGTGTAGAATGAAGCAGAAGGAAAGATCTATGAGAAATGTTACCATCATCATAAATCTTCTTGCACTTGCGAATGATGTCTAACTTGGATGAAACTGCCCGGGCCATATTCCTAATTTGCAATTCAAATGTAAACTTTGAATCATGGGTTATGCCTAAGAGCTGGAGTGATTAAGACTTCATAAATCAACAGACGCGGATGGTGAGGCAACTGCGGTCTAGACTGACTCGCAGTCATTTCCCTGGACTAGGATTTAATTCCATGCCCCATTGAGAGCACCAGAATTGAATTATTATCAGCGAGACTGTCAGCTGCTATTTGCCTGGTTGCCAGAGAAGGAGCATCAGCATAGAGAGAAGTGTCATTAGTATATGCCAACACTTTATTAGTAATGTTTGGCCACATATCACTTGTGTATAAGGGTAAAAGCAAAGGGCCAAGAAAACTACCCTGAGGAACCCTAGAAGCAGCTAAATCTACCATCAAAATGAACACACTGCCATTTAAGAATTAAGTTCAATGACTTAAAACTTTACCACCAACACCAACAGCCTGCAACTTAAAAATCAAACCCTTGTGATTAACAGAGAGACAAGTCTTGACTGATGACCCTTATCTAAAGCAGACTGTATTTCGTGCAGTAACATAAGCAATGCATCATTGCAGCTGAGTCCCCTTGTAAAACCAAAGAAGAAACAGTCCCAAATATAAAGAAAGATGTTTGACCAGCAAACGTTCATAGAACTTGGTGTAATGGAAATGAGTCTATAGTCATTAGGTGACTGGGACCTTGGGAATTGGAGTAACTTTATCAGAGCGCCAGCACTCTGAGAATGATCCTAGACATACTATAATGTACGTACTATCATATTCGTCTAATTATGTTAACAGGTACTTCATTTCAGAAGACCGTTTGCTTGTCACTATAAGTCTGGTAACATTTAACCATGCTTTATGATGTGAACGAGATTTAAAGTTTTGCTGTGTACAAACCTCGTTATGATGTCCAACAATAACATTAACATTACAAGGAGCGTTGTAAACCTCTCTCAAAACAATGCTATCAAAAGCATGGTAGACACCATCCAAATTAATTCTAGGCTTTAAGAACACCTGTCTAGTTAGCTGGTATTAGAAAATCCAGCTAGATCTTATAAGCTAGACTACGGTGGCCGAAAGAACCAATTGGTACGATGGACATTTATTATCCCTCTCACATTAGTTATTAAAAGATCCATAAGATTACCACTCCAGTGAGTTGTATCATGGACTAACTGGTCACACCCAACTACATCATTGAAATCTAAGGCAAATGTGCCACGTCGGTCAGTTGGGGATACAGAATTCAGCCAGTCTCGGTGGTAAGCATCGCAATCACCAATAATTAAGTGCAATTTCCTACCATTCTCTTGAATGGAAAAGTGCGAGGTCATAAAACAATCACACATGCTGTCATCGGAAGTAGGGCTTCTATGAAGACTAAAAATGCTGAAATTATGAAAACTACTACACACTCTCACAACCATATCATCAGGACAACCACATTCATATATCATAAAACGTCTTGCATTGAAACTAACCTTAGAATATAAACACAAACCTTGGGCTCGAGGCAAAGTTTTTCCTATGTAGCAACAAGGGTAAAGGCAACCCTGATGTGT
>NC_051396.1:7617220-7627220 GCF_015228065.2 Penaeus monodon
TGTCAACCATAGATTAATCGGTTTTCCGAAAGTGTTTAAATAGAAATTTATTTTCAGATATTTATCCACTGCTTTTCCACTGATATTTGACCCTTCGTACACGGTTATATGTACTGTCTACTGTTATATACGTCATGGTTCCGTCGAGTACAAATCCTGATCCATATGGTTTATCAATTATTCGTATCTTACAGGACCTAGAAGTGTATAAAAGTACCGTTCACTGTCACCACCCTGTTTAACACGTACGGGAACGAGGTATATTTTGGGGATAGTCAATTTGTGGAGGGTGGAAAAGTGAGAGATATTACATACGAACGGCTGGGGGTGCGTGTGGCGGTAAATGTATGAACCAGCGAGACAAAAGAGCGATAAAACGTAACCTAAGAGCGTAGGACGAGTAGAGGAATTTTACCACGTGTGAGGGGTTTAGAATTAGGCCATTTCAAAACATTCATGAAATAAATTGATACTGTTGATATTCTTATTGGAATTGGGATTAAAAATACGAATATCAATAAAAAAAAAGGGTTCTTTTCGAAACTTGAAGTAAAGGTACGCAGGTAAGATAAGTAAGGTTTACTATTGACTCCTTGGTGGTGGAGCCATCTATGTGTAAACATGATCACTAAACTAAAATTACAGTGAATATGACATGTATGCCATTCCACCCCACTGGGTTTGTGGTTAACAAGCATGTACTTCTTTTCCAAGCGTCTGTTGCCACAAAAGCAGCGAGACAAAAAGAGACTAATACACGTCTAGCCTAAGACAAAAAAAAAAAACAAGAATCCTTGCTTTCAGTTCTTAAGATAAATGAACTTTATACGACTATAAATAGTTGTTTTAAAATACATTTCTTCCAAACACGAGCATCGTTTGTGAGGTAAAATAGTTTCAAATTATGACTATCCTAGTTCCTAGATAGCAGATACAGTTGAAAAAATAATGTTAAATTCGGTAGATATAAAATAATACTAAAATCTGTAGATGAAACAACTCCTTCTTTTTTAGTGAAAATTAGGTTTCCTAATCTATACATATATCTGGGACACTTAGGTATAGTTTGCAACCCTTGTACCCAAGAAACAAGCTGCCAGTTCACCATACAATGTTTCCTGGTATTCATATCGCGTGCTTAGTGTAATATAGAATATGAATAGTATAGTATATGAATGTAATGAAATATAAGTGTAGAACACGGTTTACACTATACAGCCAACATAAAACAATTCCCGAAATAAGATTCAATTAAATAAAGCCATAAAATAATTGCATAATGCATGAACAGTTCGTCATTTTAACGTCTCACTTGTAGACACCTTGCAGATATATGACTTCCTACACGAGATAGCGATCATGACCAAATGTTTCATGACATTAATCGTGTGGGAAGTTGAAAGTCACTCATAACAGGTACACTAGCTAGCTACACGCTGTCTCTTGTAAAGTTTCATTATATTTTGTTAGGTTATAATGATTATCGGATAAAACAGGGAGGACAGGTGTCCTTAGACTGTACATGGACTTGGTGAACTACTCGAGATTTAATTAAACTTCAAAGGAAGGCTTTTGTTTGCAATTTGCGGCTGGAATGATCGCCATTTTGCAAGTTTAAGCCGAACGATATGCAGAATCCACCCAAAAACGAGTAGTCTATTATTCTTATCTATCCATCTTTACTCTTTCCTTCCTATTTCCCCTCTTCCTCTTGCTCTGTCCCTCACGCCACATGCGATTTGATCCGAGCAACGGAATGCGTGCCTCTCCCATCCTAGCCAATCTGGCCGCAGCATCAGGCCCCTGAATTTCCCCTCTAGTGTTTAAACGCGCTGGCTTGATTATCCCCTAAAGTACAGTTGTGCCAAAGGTATGTACTCTTGTTCATACCATAAATAACAATGGAGGTTTTTTTGTGGCCATGATTATGCCGTATCCCGAGGATTGTTCACATACCGCAGCCTCGACCTGTTGCGTAATGGAGTCGTAAAATTTGACTGGATGAACTATTTTGGGAAAAGGGGAAAAATGAATGGAAAAACCGCGCACGGAGTCGTGGTAAAACTGCGTTTTTTAAGGTGAGGTGTTTGTATACGTTTTTTTTTTTGTTTGTTTTTTCTCCCGTTTTTTTACGTCTCATTTCTTTCTCTTGCTGTTCTTTTTTCTTTCTTTACTTTAATTAATTCCTATTTGCTCGTTTTTATTCATGATTTTTTCGCTCTATTTTTTCTCATTTTACGGTTTCTGTTTTCCTTAGGTTCACTTTATCATCTTATTTCTTTCTTTCTTTTATAATTCCTTTTTTTCATGTCTTCATTCTATCTTTTCGATTCTTCGGTTTTCTTTTTTTTTTTTAGTTCTTTTTTTTTTCCTTCTCTTTCTCCATTCATTTTTATTGCAGAATTTTCTCCTCCTTTTCCTCCCACTCGTTTTTATCCGCACGAAATTGAAATATAAAACTCGCGATTAAAAAAAAAACGGAGACTCTTTTTTGTGAATGTAGTCTTAGGTAATACTATGGAATTCTTAATTTATAACTTTCGATTAATAAGCTTAATTTGAGATAAATTTCTTCGATACCAAAAAAAATGGTCATGTGCAAAACGAAGCCGAGAATGAACGGAATCGGAAGATCCATAATATACTCGATAAAGGGTAATTTCGCGACAGAAATGGTATAAAAATTTAAAAAAAAGGATTTGACTGTTGTTTTAGGACTCCGCGTCAGCACTAGAGAAACAATTTAACCTTTTTTTTGTCGTTTTTCCTCTTCTTTTGAACTCTTCGGGTGTTCGTACTCGTTGTCTTTGACTTCGTTTTCTTTCTTTCTTGTTCGTTTTCAGCTATTCACTCTAAATATTATTCTCATTTCATACATTCATATTTATTTTATTTCCACTACTTTCGTTTTTCCTTCGTTTTTCCTCGTTTTCTACAGTTAATGTTTGTTTTTCCTCGTTTTCTACAGTTAATGTTCGTTTTCAGATATTCTTTCGAAATATTCCTTTCCTTTCTTTATTTCTAGATTTAATTTATTTCCTCTAATTCCTTTTTTTCGCTTTCCCCGTTTCCATAAGTTTTTTTTCCCTCCTCCGTTCTCTTTCTTTCATCCATTGTGTTTCTCTCTCTTTTCTTATTCTTCCTCTTCTTCTTCTTTTTCCTCCTCCTTCTTCTCCTTCGCGTCCTCATTCCTCTGCTTTATCTTCCTTCCAGCTTTATTCTCCTCTTCCCTTATATTCCTTTTTTCTCATCATTTACGAGATGTAAACAAATAAATAAATAAATAATAAAAATAATAATAATAATAACAAAATAGATAATAAAAAATTATAAAATGTAAAACTGAATAAAAAATACATATCATAACGATAAAACGGATAACCTCCAGCGCTTCTTCCCAGGGCGAGAAATGTGGCGTTTTCCCGTCTGGGAGAGACAGAGAGATGAGGCAAGCCGTTAGTATGTCGTTATTCCTGGAAACACACACTGTGTGTGCGTCTCTCTCTCTCTCTCTCTCTCTCTCTCTCTCTCTCTCTCTCTCTCTCCTCTCTCTCCTCTCTCCTCCCCCCTCTCTCCTCTCCTCCCTCTCCCTCCTCCTCCTCCCTCCCTCCCTCCCTCCTCCTCCCTCCCACCCTCCTCTCCTCCTCTCCCTCTCCCCTCCCTCCCTCCCTCCTCTCTCCTCTCTCTCTCTCTCCTCCACCTCCCCTCCACCTCTCCCTCTCTCTCTCCTCTCTCCTCTCTCTCTCTCCTCTCTCTCTCTCTCTCTCTCTCTCTCTCTCTCTCTCTCTTCCTCTTCTCCTCTCCCTCTCCTTCCTCCCTCTCCCTCCATCCTTCCTCTCCCCCAGCCTCTCTCCTCTCCCTCACTCTCTCTCTCTTCTCTCTCTCTCTCTCTCTCTCTCTCTCTCTCTCTCTCTCTCTCTCTCTCTCTCTCTCTCTCTCTCTCTCTGGTAATTTTCAATCAAGACGTGTCGTTACGGATAATCGTAGCGAGGTCAAAGGCGTTAACAATTACGATTTCTTTTCCAAAATTACTTTTCTACGTTTTGTTCATTATCTTCGGTAGTTGGCCTTTTCCAACACAGACTTCAAAGGGCTTTTGGCTCACGTAATCTACTTTATATTTTGCTTACGTTCTTTGCTAAGATCGAAAAATTTGTATGTAGTTTGCCTTTTTAACTCCTTCCTTTTTAATATCTAACAACTCATTATCTTTCATGCCATGCCAACCGGTCCGATTATCGTCTAAGCATAAACGTTTAAAGTGGTCAGTATTGCATGTTTTTGTCTTTATAACGTCCAGACAGTGTGTCCGTAACCCAAGCTAATTCAGTATGATGATTGTGTTGGCAGGATTTGGTATAAACCCTTACAACCTGCTTTCAGGGGGTTTTGAAACTTTTATTGTTGATTAGGGGACGGCACCATGCTTAAAGTGGCTAAAAGTAACTGAAAAATAGTGCATTGTTTAGAGAATAATCGACGTGCATCTAGCAGGCTTGCCTCGCAAGTTTCTTTACAAAGACGCACAAGAAAGTTCCTTATACATAGAGGGAGCACTATCATATACATATTCCATGCGACCTTAATCGATTAAGTACATAGCTAGCACCTCCCGTTTATATTTTACAGACTACTTCCGTCTCGCTTTAATGAGATTTGTTATGGGTAGGTTTCCATTAGTCGGTGAAATTAAAGCATCATGCAACAATAACCGTGCTATTATATGATCATAAGAGTATCTAGAACACAACCGTAGATGAAAGGCAATTTTTTTCTCTCTTTTTTTTCGTTCTGCCGTCATCCCTTCTCCCCTTCAGACATGGTACGCTGCCGTAATACAGGCGTGTCACGCACTCTCTCCTCCTCCTCTGTTCTTCCTCCTTCCTCCTCCTACGCATTTTACTCTTCTTGCTTCGTCGTTCCCTTCTTCCTCCGCTTCTTCCCCCTCCACCTCCACCACCTCTCTCGGTTCTTCCTCTTCCTTCCTCTTGTCTTGCCTCATTCCTTACCTTTTCCTCCCCCAAATTATTTTTTCTCAACCTCCGCCTCTTTCTATTCTTCCTCCTCTTTCTTCCCATCTTTCTCCACTTTTCTCCTCCGTCTTCTTCTTCCGCCCCGTTCTTGTCACCGTTATCCCCTCCTCTTCCTCCTCTTGTTCTTCATCCACCTCACCTCTCCTTCCTCTTCAACTTGCAGATGCCCCTCCTCCTCTTCCTCTTCCTCCTCCTCGTCCTCTCCCCCCTCTCCCCTCCTCTTCCTCCTCCTCCTCCTCCTCCTCGTCGTCCCCTTCCTCCTCTCCCCTTCCCTTCCTCCCCCTCGTTCCCTCCCCCCTCTCCATTCCTCTTCCTCCCCCTCTCCCGATCCCCACTTATACCCCCTACCCCTCCTACCCAAGCCACCCCCCTATACACTTCCGCCATCCATATTTCACTTTCACCATGACAACCCACTGCCTGGCTGTGTGGCTGCGTGTTTACCAGGTAAGTCTTTGTCAGCGGCACCTTATCGATCATGTCTACTTTTCTCGTTCGAGGAAAAGAGAGGGTAGGGCTCCTATATCAGAGGGGGTGAGGGTTTATTTATATATGTGAATGGACAGATATGTATGTATGGGTTTATTTATGACTGTACATGGGTAGATATGTATGTGTAAATGTAGAATTGTGTGTGTGGGAAGGGGGGGAGGGGATCTGTGTGTGTGTGTGTGTGTAAGTGTGTGCATGTGTCCACGTGTATTGAAACTAATATAATACATAACTAACAAAAACACACTACTTTACATAACAGAGTAAGTCCCTCCCTTCAGTTAGCCACCTATCGCGAAATGTCCCACTAACACACACACAGTAGTTATCAAAGTCACTTAGAAGTTAGCGAGCTACGGGACTGTAGACGATATCGATTTCACCGTCGAGTGGTGGGTGGATAAGCGGTCAGCCGGAGTGCGTGACGAACAGCAACCTGTAGCAGCTGTTGAGTGCGAAATATGATGAGTAAGATGAATAGCAGCGATGCACTCCCCGTTGCGTCTAAACGTGTATAGGTATGTATGCTAACGTGCGTTTGTATGCATGTATGTGTGTGTTTGTGTGTGTGGTGTGTGTGTGTGTGTGTGTGTGTGTGTGTGTGTGTGTGTGTGTGTGTGTGTGTGTGTGTGTGTGTGTGTGTGTGTGTGTGTTATTTAACATAATAGGTTAGCTCATTCTTTGGATCGATAGCTACCGTTTGTTTGTTGTTATCGCTATTAATATTGTTGTTGTATTAGAGAAAAATGCTGACTCATAACTACTTCTTTTTCCAACAAATATAATTTAGCGTATTAAGGGCGAAAGTGATGATAAGAGGAAAGGTATGCAAAAGTCAAATGATTGACAGGTGAAAGACAACTGATAATTGGATGGGATAGCATGGCAAGGGTGAGAAATGGTGGCTGGAATGTGTGCGTATTAAAAAACACACACGCACACACACGCACGCACGCACGCACCACACACACACACACACACCACACACAACACACACACACACACACACACACACACACACACACACACACACACACACACACACACACACACACACACACACACACACACACACACACACACACACACACACACACACACACACATGTTTGTGTGTGTGTGTGTGTGTGTGTGTGTGTGTGTGTGTGTGTGTGTGTGTGTGTGTGTGTGGTGTGCGCGTGGGTGGGTGTTAAAACACAAACATATATATGCGTGTGTGTGTGTGTGTGTGTGTGTGTGTGTGTGTGTGTGTGTGTGTGTGTGTGTGTGTGTGTGTGTGTGTGTGTGTACCTCTGGTTATCTGTCTTCACCTGTCCTGTGTTTCCCTCTTCACTCCTATATTTCGAAAGTTTCATTTACTATATATCTTGTTTGTACTTTTTTTTTCTACCATAGTATTAATACGGGAGAATGTTTTACAATTCAATAACATTAATAATGATAGCAATAACAATCCTATTCATGACAGTGATTGCATTCATGACAACAGTAAAAATAGTAAAAATTATGATATTAATAATACCATTAATAAGATAATAAAAATGACAACAATAATAATCATAACAACAATAACGATGATGATGACAGTGATGATGATGATAATATATATATATATATATATATATATATATATATATATATATATATATATATATATATATATATGTGTGTGTGTGTGTGTGTGTGTGTGTGTGTGTGTGTGTGTGTGTGTGTGTGTGTGTGTGTGTGTGTCATGCCAGTCTCACGGAGTAGCCGTCGGTTAGACACATGTTCCTGCCAACTGTACCCCATAATCCGGTGAGAATTGTTACAAAAGGCATCAAGACGAGACTCCAAGGCACTGGATAGCATCTAGGTTTCGCTTCCATAGAGCAAACCTGGCGGCATCAAGGCCTTGAAGACACCTAGCTTGGTCCTTATGCATAGGTACCGACATCTCCAAATGCTCTTGTTGATCGAGTTCATGGCTCCTGCTGCCAGACCAATCTGTCTACTGACTTCTTGGTCTGACATCCTAGAGATGTGGACTACACTACCAAGGTATGTAAAGCTCTTTGTGACTTGAACGTCCTCACCGCAAGCATGGATCGACTGAACGGGTTCCCCTAACTTGGTCATGGGGAATGGAACCAGACTGCCAGAGGGCAATCAAGATTGCATGTAAGCCCCGTGCCATAGGTCACCCCCTGCCTTTAGCAATTCAGCAGGGATATCACATATGCCTGCAACTTTCCCAATCTTCAGCTTAGAAATCACCATTCTAACCTCGGTTAGGGTAGGAGATTCCTCACTGATGTCGCATTCCGGCACAGGTATTGTGACATCACTTGCATCCATGAAACTGTTGGAGGGCTACCTGGTACAGCTGCTCAAAAAACTCAGCCCAACATTTACGAACCCCAACATGATCTGAGATAATATGTTCATCCACTGAGTCATCTGTGAGGAGGGCTTTGAGTACAGCTTTCTCAGGGCTTGGTAGGCAGGGCAAAGGTCATTTACCAAGAAATAGCCTTCAACCTCCTCAGCAAGATTCCTGATGAACTGTTCCTTATCCATTCTCAGCAGTGTCCAAGCCCTACACACCAATGAGTGACGCAAGTCCTGATTGCCATTCAGCCGAGCCATGCGACATGCTTCAGGGGCCTCCAATGACTCCAGGGAGATGAAATTCTGCCTTGCCCTCGGGCATGCGCCAATGGACTCCTGCGCTGCTTCAAGTGTTTCGCATTTGAGGGATTCCCACAGAGCAACTGGATCCGTCTGTGAATCGATCAGAGACTGCCGTGGCGAACTCACGGGCACACTTCACCTCCCTCAGTCTGTCCTAGTGAAAAACCCTAGAGTGGTCACTGGAGGGACGAGGAGTTTTTGGTAGTAGCTACCTTAAGGTAGCCACCCAGTCTATGGTCAGTGCCACAGAACTCATTGCTCCGGTAACCCTGCAATTCTGAAGCATCTTCCATCGAATGCTGACAAGAATGTGGTCGATCTCCTTGGCCAAAATACCTGTAACGCTATGCCATGTCCAGTGATGCAGGTTGGAGTGCTGATACCAGGATTCAGAAATCCTCATTCTCTGGAACCTAGCAAAGTCCCAGAGAAGGAGGCTGTTTTCACTGTTGAAATTAGTTCCCGAGCAATGGGAGCCGACAGACATCTCGTAGTCAGTTCGATCACAGTTGGATATTACATTGAAGTCACCCAGAACAATGGAAACGTCTTGCCAGGGGCAGTTGTCTGTCGCGGATGTGAGTTTGGCGCAGAATACTTATTTCACATAGAGTTTCCAAAGGTCAGTAGGAGTGTACACAGCAATAAGAGCCATGAAGCCAAAAACATGCTTCAATGGCAATGCCATAATACGCTCATAAACCAGTGTTACCTCCAGCCGAGGGTTGAAGTCGGCTGGAGATGGCTATGGCTATTCCCTGGAGGTGATGACCATTACCACAGCCAGACCAGTAATAGGTGTACCCAACCATATTGATCGTGCCGCTGCCAGGTCTTCTCACCTCCAAGAGGGCAGCCACCTCAACTGCTCCAATGCCCTTAATAGCAGAGGTCATTGTTCATCCTGCTGCAGGGACTAGATGTTCCAAGTGCCTACCCAGATAACTCACCTGAGGTTAAGCCTCGAGCTGTCATTCCGGGTGGACGCCACCTCTGCCACCCCTGCTGGCGCTGCCCCATATAAAGGGGGTCAGCAGGCTGTGGGGCCCAATGTCCACCTGTGGGATTCCCTTCGGCTTTGCCCCACAGACTTCATGCTGGGTTGGTGCCTGCACAGGCGAGATGAGTAACTTGTTCTCATCCTGTGCCCCAACATTTGCTCTCCCAATAAGACCCACAGCCTGCTTCGCCTGCTAGGTAGAAGGGTCAACCCCCCCTCCCCTTCTCAGTACGTCCATTTATTTTTGTCATTGCCGGTGAGTGAGGAGGGCTGGCAAGGCCCGCCTCCCCCAAGCCGCCTATTAACCCCTGGGTGACTGAGAGGCAGGAGTTGCTACGGAGCCATGGTGTGTCCACACGCCGGTGGGCCATGGTTCCGTACCTCTGGATATTCCTGTCGCTCCGAGATCCCCGACAGTTTAGCCTAGGACCGCAAGGTGCCCAGATTCCATGGGTGGCCATGAGGAGGCACTGCAGAAGTCTCGATGACGGAGATGCTATAAATTGGCAGGGTAGGCTTATGCAAAGCTCCTCCCTTTTTCGCACTAGGCTAGCCAGCGGTAGCAGCTGCAAGTGAGAAGGCATGCAAGCACTTAATACTACCTAGACTACCACACCATCGCTTCACATCACCCTGAGCATGAAGCACCCATCCATACATGTGTGTGTGTGTGTGTGTGTGTGTGTGTGTGTGTGTGTGTGTGTGTATGTGTGTGTATATATATATATATATATATATATATATATATATATTGTGTGTGTGTGTGTGTGGTGTGTGTGTGTGTGTATATATGTATTGATAA
>NC_051396.1:7634720-7637220 GCF_015228065.2 Penaeus monodon
CAACTCCTTTTTTTCCGACACTGGTGCATTTTCAAAAAAAAAGTATCGTACCTACAGTCATCGGCCGCATACACTTAAAAAAACGTTTCCATTACCCTATTTGCTCAGGACGACACCACACTTTTTCAGCCTAGATAAACAATTGCGTATGTGAGGGTTTTGATTCCACTGCTGATCACCAATTTCTCAGGGATTTGGTTGACTTAAACTCACGGTCTGCTTGCAGTCTATATTGTGGGAGAAGGTTGCTGGTAACGTATCATGGATGGAAGCTGAAGTGGCCAGAAGAAGAGAGACCAGGGCAGCGGGTAGGCTCGGAATAGTGGGGCCCTAAGGGTGGCCCCCGGGAGGAGGTAGCGTCCGTGCAAGACCGTGACCTGAGGCAGTGTGTGTTTGAACGGGTCAAGGTGGCGGTCATATTTATACATATATATATACTTATATATATATATATACATATATATATATATATATATATATATATATATATATATATATATATATATATATATATATATATATATAGGGCCGTAGGTCCGAGTAGTTAGAGCATCGGACCCAAAGACTATCACGACAATCTGAGTTCAAGGATTCGAGTCACGGCCGGCGCGTTGTTACCCTGGGCAAGGAACTTCACTTCGACTGTCTGCAGGCAACCCGATCAGGGATATGTGAAGCCGCGTAGCAGGGAGCAGAGAGTGAACTCAATGGTAGAACCACGCGATGCCGAACAGAAGAATCACGTCATGGTTAGTAATCAGAATCACCTGTCTAGTATAGACACTGATACTGAAGAAAGCAACAGAAAACTGCTTCAGTGTCTGTGCCTAGTGCAATCAATGATCAAGATTTCAAAGGAACACTTGGAAAAGCGTGCCGGATCTCGCTACTTGGCGACAGTTGCTGGAACATCAGTAACAGAATGGCTGTGTTGTCACGAGAGACATAAAGGTCATTGGTCACAGCTGTTCAATTCTGAACTATCTGTCCTTGATGATGATGATACAAATGTGTATGTGTATGTGTGTTATATATATAATATAGATTATATATATTATATATATAATATATATATATATTAGATACCTTTGTATACATAGTGTATGTAAATACACACACACCACACCACACACACAACACTATATAATAGATATCTATATAATATATATATATATAATTATATATATTATATATATATATATATATATATATATATATATATATATATATATATAGACACACACACATATATATATATTATATATATATATATTATATATATGTATATATATATATAATATATTATATATATATATATATATATATATTATATATGTATACATTCATATGTGTGTGTGTGTGTGTGTGTGTTTGTGTGTGTGTGTGTGTGTGTGTATAGGTCATTGGTCACAGCTGTTCAATTCTGAACTATCCGTCCTTGATGATGATGATACAAATGTGTATGTGTATGTGTGTTTATATATATATATATATATATATATATATATATATATATTATATATATATATATATATGTATATATATATACCTTTGTATACATGTGTGTGTGTGTATGTATATATAAACACACATAAATATGTGTGTGTGTATGTGTGTGTATGTTTGTGTGTGTGTGTTTTGATGTGTCTGTGTGTGTGTTTGTGTGTCGGTTTGTGTGTTTATGAATGTGTGCACAGTGTGTGTGAGTGTGTGGTTATGCTAGTGTGTATATATATATTATACATATATGCATACATACATAAATTGTGTATATACATATTTATCTATGTGTGTGTGCGTGTGTGTGTGTATGTGTGACTAAAAGTGTATGTTTGAGAGAGAGAAAGAGAGAGAGAGAGAGAGAGCGTGAGAGAGAGAGAGAGAGAGAGAGAGAAAATGAATATGAGTAAACATATAGGCCTACATACAAATAACACGAGAAGAAACTAGTGAATAGCATTAGCATCACAGTGAAACAAAGACAAGCTCTCAAAAGCTGTCAAAAACAATAGGATGTAAGAGGAAACCAAAAGATTCTCCTACATTTAAGAGACCTAATCACGTTAATTGGACAATAAACACTTTGAGAGTGTGTTACTCAGGGGATATTACTAGCGACAGTGGTCTTTAATTAGATCATTAGATTCTCCCTCATCCCTCTTTCTCTTTCTGTGTCTTGTTTTGTGTATTTGTTTGTCTGTCTGTCTGACTGTATTTGTTTCTGGTTCTGTCTGTCTGTCTGTCTCTGTTTCTGTTTCTGTATCTGTATCTGTTTTTCTCTCTCTCTCTCTCGCTTTCTCTTCTCTCTCTCTCTCTCTCTCTCTCTCTCTCTCTCTCTATCTATCTATCTATCTATCTATCTATCTATCTATCTCTCTCTCTCTCAATTTCCTCCCTCTATCTTTATCCATCAATTTCTTTATTTATCCTACTAGCTATCTATTTATACATCTAACTTTTTATGTGCATCATTGCCTCTGTTTCACCATACCCATAACAT
>NC_051396.1:7639409-7644409 GCF_015228065.2 Penaeus monodon
AAAAAATAATATATTTTAAAAATATATAAAAATATATTATATATATATAATAGAAAAAAAAAAAAAAAAAAAAAAATTTTTTTTTTTTTTTTTTTTATATAATATAAAATAATATATAAAAATAAAATATATAATAAATTAATATATTAAAATATATATATTAATATAAATATATATATATATATTTATATATTAAAAAATTATAATATATATATATAATAATATTATTATTAATATAAAAATAATAAAAAATTATAATATATATAAAATTATATATAATATTATATATATATATAAAATATATTTTTTATTATTTTTTTATTTTTTAAATTTTTAAATTTTTTTTTTTTTTTTAATTTTTTATTTAAATTTTTTTTAATTATCTATAATTTTGTCTCTTCTTTTCCCTTTCTCCCTCTTCTCTTCCTCTCTCATTCTCCTTCCTATTTCTTCCTCTCTATTCTCTCTCTTTTCTTTCTCCTCTCTCTCTTCCTTCTCTCTCCCATTCTCTCTCTCTCTCTTTCTCCCCTTTTTCTCTCTCTCTCTCTTCCCCCCAAAATTATATATATAATATAATATATATAAATCATATATATAATATATATATAATTATATATATATATATATATAATATATATATAATATATATATATTATATATACATGTGGTGTGGGTGTGTGGTGTGTGTGTGTGTGTGTGTGTGTTGTGTGTGTGTTTTTATTATATATAATATATATATATATATATATATATATATATATTATAATATAATATTTTAATTTAAATATAATTATTAATTATATATATATATATAATAATATAATATGTTGGGGGTGTTTTGTTTTGTGTCTGTGTATTTATTATTATATAAATATTAATATTATTAAAATATTATATATTATATTTTAAAATATAATATTTTTTTATATATATATATTATTATAAAAATTATATATTTTAAAATTTGGTGGGGTGTTTTGCGTGTGGTGCGTGTGGCGTGTGTGTGCGTGTGTGTGGGGTTTTGTGTGTGTGGTGTGTGTTTGGTGTGTGGTGTGTGGGGGTGTGTGTGTGTGTGTGTTGGGTGGTGTGTGTTGTGTGTGTGTGTGTGTGTGTGTGGTGTGTGGTGAGTTAACGAGATATGATACTGGTACCAATGCTCCCTTGTAGTTCAGCCCGTGTATGGCCAAAGGCTATGGAGTTCACCCTATGCAAAACAACCCACTGCCTTGTAGCACCTATAAGAGGAAAAGGTTTCGGAAGTCAACCCTGAGGAAAAATCCGGAGCCGGAGTCCCTGAGGAGTCGATAATGCTAAAATCGAGATCGACTGATGGTGGCCGGTCCATATATATATATATATCATCATTACCATCACCAGCATATCTCCCATTTACATAAAATGATCGCATTTTTTTGCTGTTTTGTTGTTTTGTTTTTTGTTTTTTGTTTTTTGTTCCGCGCAGCATGAACATGCTCTCTATTCCCTAATACAGACTAGCGTGAACGATAAACGCTTTACAGCTCAAACTTGTACCGTAAAACCAATAATATAATATAACCGCGTTACGCAATCGTCTCCCCTACTAACCAAATAAGCTAAGAATTTAGTCACAAGAGCTTCTAATCCTATCCTTTGACAATAGAGTTCTTGGTGTATATAATTTTTCCTTCGTCCAAACAGAAGCCTGGAAGTTGTGGCTTTCTCCCCTTACCAAACTTAACTAATTATAAGTCGCCTTAACTTTCAGCCTTCTGTGTGAGCCTCAAGTCCCTCGATGTTCGCACAAACATTAATTCCTCCACTCTTTGACCCGACCCATTTTCTATATGTAAACAAATAGATAGATAGAAACACACACACAAATATATGTATGGGGTTTTAGGGTATGTGTGGTGTGTGTGTGGTTGTGGGGTGTGTGTGTGTGTGTTTATATAGTGTGATATCGAACACACATTTTTTATATATATATATATTATATTATATTATATATATATATTATATATAATATATATTATATATATATATACATATGAAAAAAAACTAGATTTTTTGAAAATGAACTACATTTTCGAAGCGTCTCTCAACAAAAGTACGCTATATTCCAAGGGGACACAACAACAACGCCCTTTTGCCTCACTGGGCCCAGCCATCAGATGGACGATCGCGGCGCGAATTGTTTTTCCTTCCGTTAGTCCACCCCCGCGATGGGGGAATCCCCCTTAATAAAGCGCTGCCAAATTCCCAATTTGAACAGGGCTTTATTTCCCTGCTGATATCTCCTCACTTCCCCACATCCTCCGCCTTCCCCCTTATGCCGGCCACCCTGCGCATAGTCCGCCCGATCCCCCGGGCCTGACTTGGGCCTCCTTTCTTCCCATCGCGTCCTCATTTGCCCCTTCCCTCTCTTTTTTTTGCCCCCCCTTTCCCCTTTTCCCCTTCAGACTTTAAGAAAGGAATCCAGGGGATTTCGAAACTTAGTTCATTTTTTAATAAAACTAGTTTTGCATTGTGTGTTTTTTACCCTAGTATCAACACAGAATGGTGTTTTTACATTCAAATTTTTTTTTTATAATTATATATATATATTATAATATTATTATTAATATATTTTATTTAAAATATATATATATATTTATAATATATACATTAATATATATATATATATAAATATATAAAATTTTATAATAATAAAATATATATATGTAGATATATACAATTTTTATATATACATATGTGTGTGTGTTGTTATAAAATTTTAAATATATATATATATATATATATATATATTATATTTTATATATACATATATATTATAATTATATATTAATATATATATAATATATATATAAATAAAATTTATATATGTTATGTATATGTATATATATAAATATTATTGTATTATATATATATAATATATTTATATATTAAAATTTTATATATGTGGTGTGTGTGTGTGTTGTGTGTGGTGTGTGTGTGGGGTGTGTGTGTGTGTGGTTGTGCACATAACTACAATTAAAAATACACCCCCCACACACACACCACAAAACACACACACACAAAAACACACACACACACACACACACAACACACAAAACAAACACAAAAATATATATAATTTTATAATATATAATAATATAAATATATATATATATATATATAATATATTTATGAACGTGTGGTGTTTGTATATTTACATAATACTACATAAAACATATATAATATATAATAATATATATTATATATATATATAAAACATATTTAAAACTACATACTATTAAAATTTTAAAATTAATATATATATTAATATATATATATATATATATATATTATTATATGTATTATGTATGTAGTATGTGTGGTGTGTGTGTGGTGTATGTGTGGTGTGCACATAAAATACATATAAGAAAACCACCCACACACACCAACACACACAACATATATATATATAATTTTATTATATATATTATATATATATCATATATAATTTACATAATGATTCATATATAATATATATATAAATATTATATATATATAATATTTATATATATACATATATATATATAATATATTTAAAATAATATACATATCATATATATATATTATATTTATATTAAAAATGTGGTGTGTGTGTGTGTTTGGGGCCCTGGTGTTGTGGTGGGGTGTGTGTGTGTGTGTGGTGTGTGTGTGTGTGTGTGTGTGTGTGGTGGCGGGTTGTGTGGGGTTGGTGTGTGTGTGGTGTGTGTGTGTGTGTTTTGGGGTTTGGGGGTGTGTGGGGTGTGTGAAAATTAAAAAAAAGATTCAGATTCCCCTTAAGACCCAAATTATTTAGAGCCAGCACTCCTCCATTCCCCATAAAAAGAAAGCGGTAACATTCAGTTTTTATCTAATGAATGTGTTCAATATTCCTTATTAAGAGGACTTCTGGGGTATGTTATTCCCCTCCTCTTGCAGTATTTCATGCAATATCAACTTTATGATGTTACTACTGGGAAGTTTAAGGCCACTGCTCTTCCTTCCTATATGTCGCTTCTTCCACACATGTATATATATATAAAATAATATATATATAATATATATAATTTTTATATATATATATAAATTATATATTATATTTATATAATGTAAAATATATATATATATAAATATATATATAAATAATATTTATATATATATTATATAAGTGTGTGTGTGTGTGTGTATATATATAATAAATCTTTTAAAATACTTTTATATATACATACTACTTATATACTATATAACTAATGACATATATTGCATAATTAAATATATATATACAATTATACCCCTATTTGTGTGTGGGGTGTGTGTGTGGTTTGTGTGTTGGGGTGTATTTTATTAATAATATATATATATATATATATATATATATATATAATATATAATATATGTATATATGCATATATATATTTAAAATATATATATTATATATATAATTAATATTATTAATACAATTATATGTATGTATATATACACATATATATATGTATGTATTTATACATTTATAGACATGAATATGTACATGCATACATATATACATGCATATATATATATATATAAATACATATGTACAGGCACACACACACACACAAAAACACACACACACACCGAGACACAGACACACACCATATGCACACATACACATACACAGAAAAACACACAAACACACACAACCCCCAACAACACACACAACCACACACACACACACACAACACACAACACACCACACCAATATATATATATATATATATAATATATATATTATATATATATAAAATATAAAAATATTATATATAATAAAATATATACACACACATACACACACACACACACACACACACACACCACACACACACACACACACAACACACACACACACACACACACACACACACACACAACAATATATATATTAATTATATTTTTAATATATATATATATATAAAATATATATATATATTATATATATGTATATTTTTAAA
>NC_051396.1:7669143-7671643 GCF_015228065.2 Penaeus monodon
ATATATATATATATATATATATATATATATATATATATATATATATATACAAACTACAAACCAAGATCTTCCATTCGTCATCATGCAATTGCAGTACTAATGAAGGCAAATTTCCCAGCGGGGGAGGTCGGCTTTTACTGCGAAAACTCGAGCTCAGACCCAATAAGATAATAGGCAGTGGTATAAAAGGCATTCGTTAAGTTATTTTGTCAAATGAAAACGACGATTTATCCTGGAAATGATGTCGATGTGGATAATGATGTTGATGTTTATTGAGATGATTTGATGACAATGGTGTTTTTGGTGATGTTGAAGATGATGATGGTTAGATATGCTAAATATCGTAATTATGACCAATAATAGTATTACGATAATCAGTACTATTATGATCATTAAAATTAATATGCATAATCAGTTATATCTTATATACCTGATCGAAAACTATTTGCATTTCTGTCTGCAGCTTTTCTCGCTTTCAAAAAAATATATAAGGAAACAGAAAGAAAGAAACAAAAGACAGTAAAAAAGAGAAAAAAAAAAAAGAAAAGAAAGAGAAAAAAGTTAAAAAAAAAACACATTTAAAAACACATTTAAACAAAGAGAAAAAATAAAAGATAATTAAAAACAATAAAAAAAGAAGAAAAAAACGCGTGTAAACAATCCTTTGCTCTCGCGAGTTATTACCCAAAGAACATGAGTTATATCAACGCCTTACAACCAGCGCGGAAATTCAAGAGGGCGCAATGTTTATTCTGATTAAACCCTGATATACGAGGAAGTCAGAAATTCAGGAATAGAGTTTGAACCTTTTTTCTTAGAATTTTAGCAGAGAAGAGAGAGAGAATGAGTCAGAGAATGTTTGTGACGAAGGAAGGGATAATGATAATGATGATAAGAAAGATAATAGTAATGTTGGTAATGGTGATGATGCTGATAATGATAACAATAATAATGGTAATTATAATAATAATGAAACTAATAATGATTATATCAATAATAACAATAATAAAATAATGATAATAATAATAATGATGTAATAATAATAATAATAATAATAATAATAATAATAATATAATGATAATGATAATGATAATGATAATATAATAATATAATAAGAAGAAGAAGAAGAAGAAGAACAATAATAATAAAAATGATAAGTCTACACGCTTCAACTCTTCATACAAAGTGTGTCTGCGAAGTTGTATACTATATGTGTAGGTGCATATGTGTGTAGAAGTCACTCATATCTGAAGCTTTGTAAAACTGTATTTATAGGATACAGAAAGAAAGAGTAAGGTCACCAGTTATTTCAGTATCTAAAAATAAAACTACAGAAATAACATAAAGTAACTTTTAGACGCAGAAAATGCATGTAGGATAATTTATAGAAGAGAAAGAGATTGAAAACGTTTATCTGGACATCTCCGATTTACGTAAACATCGACCCACAACAATTCCTCACGACAGTCACGTATTCCTGATCAATTTTCTCTATTGACAATTCCACGCCTCTTTCCGTCTTATTTTCAGATACGAAAGCAAATTCACAACGCCAATAAGATCAGTAATATACGCTGTTGAATGCTTTTGGAAATAAACAACAAACTATATACAAGAACAAGAAGTTTATCTGGACAACTCCGATTAAGGTAAACATCAACCCACAGCAATTCCTTACAACAGTCACGTATTCACGTTTTCTCCATTGATATTTGCACGCCTGTTGTTCGAGTGTTTTTGTGAATGAGTAACAAACTATAACAAGAAAGACAAGTTAGCCAATCATTCCACGCTGAAATGGGAGCCCAACGACCTTCACCTGAGCGCTCTCCTGTCTCGCCAAACTCCCACCGGAATTCCCAACGACATTGATGTATTCCCAAGCAACGCCTAGAGCTCTCTCTCTCTCTCTCTCTCTCTCTCTCTCTCTCTCTCTCTCTCTCTCTCTCTCTCTCTCTCTCTCTCTCTCTCTCTCTCTCTCTCTCTCTCTCTCTCTCTCTCTTTCTCGCTCTCGCTTTCTCTGTTTGTTTGCCTCTTCATTTCCTCCCCGCCACCCGCTTTCTCGCTCTCTCTCTTTCTTGCGCTTTCTCTGTTTCTCTCTCTCTCTCTCTCTCTCTCTCTCTCTTCTCTTTATCTATCTATCTATCTATCTATCTATCTATCTATCTATCTATATATATATATATATATCTTTCTCTCTAGCTCTTTCTCGTTTTCTCTCTCTCTTCTCTCCCCTATCTCTTTCTCACTTCTTGTCTCACTCCCCTTCCACCTCTCTCTTCTCTCCGCCCCCCAAGCCCCTCTCTCACTTTTCTACCTTATCATTCGCAGAATCTTAAATCGCCGACTGGACGTGTTAGGAACATTACTGTAGCGTACGATTATGGTTCTCGGTTTACACAGTAAGCTCCACGAGAAGGCAGGAAAGTAATGATGTTATTCGATCAATATGAATTTAGGCTGGCACTGGGCCCCAGGATTTGACGGTGGGCTTACAAGG
>NC_051396.1:7694143-7696643 GCF_015228065.2 Penaeus monodon
GAGAAGTGGATAACGTGGTCACCTGAGATCTACTCTCTCCGTCGCCCTCTTCACCCTCTCAACTGCAGGATGATCTTTCGCCAGGTCCATACCAGCCCTCCTTCTACCTCGAAGATGGACACCTATGCTGTTCCTTGTGCCTCCTGTGACAAGCAGTACTTTGGCGAAACAGGCGCCAGTCTTACCAAGCGTCTGTCTCAACATAAGTACGCTGTATCCAGGGGACACAACAGCAATGCCCTCTTTTGCCACCAGTTGGACACGGCGCGGATTGTCTTTCCTTCCGCTGATGGTGGAATCTTCCCTTATAAGCTGCTGCCTAATTTCAACTTGAACAGCGGCTTTTCTCCTGCTGATAGTCTCCTCGCTTCCCACATCCTCCGCCTTCTCCTATATACCGGCCACCCGGTGCATAGTCCGCCCGATCCTCCGACCTGATGTGACCTCCCTCTGCTTCCGCCCGTATGTCCTCACCTGCCCGGGTTACCGCGTTGCCTCTCCTTTCTCTCTTTTATATCCCGTCCTCTCTCTTTCTCTTTTACTAAAATTCATTTTCCTCCCCCCCCCCTATCCTTCCTCTATCCCCCATTCTTCATTCCCACTCTTCTTTCCAAACTTTACTTACTTACCTTCCCTCTTCAGACCTGAGGATGGAATCCAGGTGGATTTCGAAACTGTAGTCTCATTTTCAATAAATCTAGTTTTTGTATTGTGGGTTTTTCTTCCACTTTACAAACACGGAAGAGTGTTTTTGTATACATCTAAGGAATATTTCAAATTAACCTTACGCTTGTCTGTTTTTTTTTCTAACACAGCACGCGTTCTCCGCCATGATTATTAAATCAAACATTAATTAAAAACGACCTTATGAAGACCATAAGAAAGTATTTACTCGACTAGACTGGATATGAGGATACATGATCATTTCTGGACGGCCAGTGTTCATCCCATCCCTTCTGAAGCCAAGTTATTTTTCTTGGAGGAAACGGGGGATGAAGCACATTCATTCTCCAGATATATTAACATTGGCTCGACTCCTTCTCATTGATATGAAAAAAGTCGGACTGAGTGACGTCCTTGCTCGAACAAGACACGCGAATTTATTTTTTAAAGCACATAAAGTAACGTTAGTATGGAGGGCAGCTTGCTAGTGTTTATAAAGTTTAACAGTATATACCAACTATCACAATAAAATTTAAATATATATATTATATATATATATATATATATATATATATATATATATATATATATATATATGTATATATATATATATATATATATATATATATATATATATATATATATATATATATTTATTTATTTATTTATTTATTTATTTATATATATATATATATATATATATATATATATATATATACATATATATATATATGCTGGATGTCTTACGTGAAGGGGTCTTCCTTCAAGCTATGAGGGTTAGATGAAAATATGGTAGTCACCCATAAATACTCAGAAACAGCGTCTAAGGAAAATTACTTCTGAATTTTAAGGGAGACATCTGCATATGGTATATGATATTTTCTTCGTCCTCTCTCTCTCTGTCTCTCTTTGGATCTATTCGTTTCTCTCTCTCTCTCTCTCTCTCTCTCTCTCTCTCTCTCTCTCTCTCTCTCTCTCTCTCTCTCTCTCTCTCTCTCTCTCTCTCTCTCTCTCTCTCTCTCTCTCTCATTACGTTAACCTTTGTGGAATCTGCTAGCTTTCATTATTGCGATCGTATAATATAGTCTGCTAGTACAATGGACATTATCTTCTTGCACACAATGACATAAGGGACAGGCAAAGACTGGACTAACAGCAATAGAAAGGCCTTATAATGGACTATCTATATAAAATGCCTTGTTTGATACTAAAGAGAGTTTGCAAACTGGCATGTCGTAGCTCTTCTATACTATTGGCATGTATATATATATAACTGTAGTATAACTGTCCTTCTCTTATGTCTTCCTTCTTGAATCCTTTGTCTGTACAGACTTTTCTCAATTTTCTTCATAACTTCACTGTATCAGTTCAGAGGATTCCTAAGGATGGCATCTGCTTTACAATCTGGTGGATCTCTCCAAGGACTTCTCACGAAGCAAACAAAAACAAATACAAAAAAAAAACAGAACAAAATAAAATCCTAAAAAAAATAAACAATTGTTCTATTTTAGGAATGATAAAACAATAAAAGATTCAATATAATTGATTTCTTGTAGGAACATAACTACTTGCTTGCTTGAGATTTCCGAAGTTGTGGCTTCGCCCGGGCCTTTCACTTATGGCCCGGCCTGTGTCAGCTTTTTATGGCTGTCTCATTTGTTTGTCTGACACTCGGTGCTTACCGTGGCGGTGGGATTGCCAGCAGGCGCTCCTGTAGCCGTGGTGTAAGCATCTCGCATAATCTCTTTACCAGCACGACGACTCTGTTCTGCGGGCTTTGTCTTAGGAATTGCGTGTGCACGCAATTCTCCACATAACTACTTTTGACAAACAAACG
>NC_051396.1:7701643-7704143 GCF_015228065.2 Penaeus monodon
GATATATATATATATATATATATATATATATATATATATATATATATATGTATATATCTATACATCTATACATACATACACACACACATATATATATGTGTGTGTGTGTGTGTATGTATATATGTATAGATGTGTGTGTATATACATATATATATATATATATATATATATATATATATATATATATATATATATATATATATTCTTTTCTTTTAGTGCTTTGTCCTATGACAGATCCTTTTTGGCATCCATTTTCTCCATGGTCTTCTATTCTCTGCTGATTCACTTAACATGCCCAGTCTTTTCCACAGGACTGAGGGTCATGAGTGTGTGGACCCACTCTGGCTCCATACCAACTCCTGTCCCCTAGACACCCTGGGGTAATGGGGCGGCTCAGGGGAGGTGGGCCTTGCCAGTCCTCCTCCCCCCAGAAAGACCCACTAGCAACGTCTAAAATAAATGGATATGTTGGGGGGAGGGGTGTTGTCCCTCCCACCCGGCAAGCAAGGCGGGCTGTGGGTCCCGCTAGGAGGGCAAATGTCAGGGTGCAGGAGAGTTACTCATCCCACCTGTGCCCCGGCAGGCGCCAACCCACCATGAAGCTTGTAGGGCAAAGCCCTCGGGAACCTCACAGGCGGATGGGCGGTCCCACAGCCTGCCGACCACCTTTATTTGGGACTGCATCGGCGGGGGCGGCCGAGGTGGCGTGCACCCGGAGTGACCACCTGAGGCATGCTTTCCGGGTAGGCGCTTGCAACATCTGGTCTTGCGGCAGGATGAGCAGTTACCTCTGCTATCGTGGGAATTGAGGCAACTGGGAGTTGAGGGGGCTGCCCTCTCAGAGGTGAGAAGACCTGGTAGCGACATGATCAGTGTGGGTGGGTACACCTACTACTGGTCGGGCCGCAGCGATGGTCACCACCTGCAGGGTGTAGCCATAACCATATCCAGCCGACTTCTGCCCTCGGTAGATGAGGTGACACCAGCTGATGAGCGTATCATGGCACTGAGACTGAAGCATGCTTTTGGCTCCATGTCTCTTATTGTTGTATACGCCCCTACCGATGTATGTAAAACTGATGTGAAAGAGGCGTTCTACGCCAAACATGCATCTGTGGCAGACAGTTGCCCCCAGCAAGATATTCACATTGTTCTGGGCGACTTCAGTGCGGTATCCGGCTGTAACTGAGCTGGCTATGTGATGTCTGTCTCATGGCTCGGGAGCTGATCCCAGCAGTGAGAATAGCCTCCTTCTCTGGGACTTTGCTAGGTCCCAGAAAATGAGGATCTCTGGCTCCTGGTACCAGCGCTCCAACCTGCATCGCTAGACACGGTACAGTGATACGGGTACAGTGGCCAAGGAGATCGACCACATTCTTGTTAGCATGTGATGGAGGATGCTCCAAGAGATCATGGCTTGGGCAGCTCGACGAGACCTGTCACAAGGAATTAGAGATGGGCCGTGGGCCTGCCTGGAGACTCGCCTCGAGGGATCCTCGTGGCTGGAAGCGAAGAGTGGATGCGGCCATACGCCCCCGTCGGCGTTAGCACCTTGATGATGATAATGATGATGAGGGATATTTCCTGAGTTCTCTACCATAAATACAAGGAAAAGATCAGTCTGGGCGGTTTCCCGTTGCCTTCCCTTACAGTGTTTTTATTGAGACACTGTCTCTAGAAGGGTTGTTAGCCAAGGCTAAAGAGTCCCTTCTACTCTTCTTTTTATTTATCCCATAGATGGGACCCTGACAAGTGTTCCACTCTGGGTCGAAGTGGACCTGGGAGCAACAGTGGCTAAGAGGTGGCTCCATACTCCTCAGGACCAGAACCCCACTACCGGATGCAGTTTATACTCATACCCATGAGTAACACACACACATATAGATTGATAGATAGATAGAAAGATAGATATACATAAATATTATGTACATGTATATACATATACATATATATATACATATATATAATTTTATGTATATGTATATATGCATATATATGTATGTGTATATATATATATATATATATATATATATATATATATATATATATATATATATATATATATATATATATATAAGGGGATTCGCATGCGGCCCCCAACCCCCGCCTGGTCCACAAAATTTTCAGTAACAGTGGGTCCTTACCTCAAGCATTATCTAGAGGTCTTCCTGGTCGTTGTTGGAGGGAATCGTGCTCGCTCTCCGCCGTCCGTTATCAGACAGCGGAGTGTTCAACTCATGATGGACTGGTGTCTTTTCTTGTAATGACACGGTGTCTTACAGTTAAGGCACAGTACTTCCATAGGCAGTACACCGTGATTTCACTGGTATAATAAACTCGCGTCGTTATTTCGATGATATTTTGCAACAAAATCGTCTAACACGATGGAACTTTTAGGCCCAGCTTCTGTTGTCACGGATGATATATTTCATATCTGATTGGTTCTATGGTCACGTCACGTCCCAGCGCAAATCTAATTGGCTAGTTTGATTTCCCTCGC
>NC_051396.1:7711643-7714143 GCF_015228065.2 Penaeus monodon
TTCCGTATATAACTACAATCCCCCTACAGATATTTCCTAGGTGTGAGCGGTGCCATCCTTGGAGCTGCAGTCCGGACTTACCTGGTGGAGGTGGCTGACACAGGCATCCGCGGTGCCGCCAGCATGCTCCCCGAGATCATGAAGGGTCTGGGGGCCATCGCCATCATCGCCGCCGGGATGCTCATGCCCTGGTACTTCCTGGCCTTCATGTGCGGGGCGCAGTTTCTCTTTTACAGCTGCCTTATCGTCCCCTTCTTGCCCGAGAGCCCAACCTACCTGGCTGTCACGGGCGAGGAAGAAGAGGCGCGTCAGGTTCTCCGTCGACTCAGAGGCCCGGCGGTCAGGCTCGACAAAGAAATTCAAAAGCTAAAAGAAGAGAATCGCCGTTCCTCCAACGACAGCTCCATATGGGCAATCTTCTCGGATTCCCAAGTCGTGAAGCGCATTCTAATTATAACTGGGATTTTCTTCATCACTAACTTCAGCGGGAGCGAAGTGATCCGAGTCAATGCCACGAGAATGCTGCAAGAGTCAGGTCTAGCCATGGACGGAGAAAAGAGTACCATCGTCGTGTTTTCTGTCTTGCTGTGTGGAAATATCGCCGGCTTCTTCCTCTTTGACCGGCTGGGACGTCGGTGGAGCGTGGCGTTCTCCTTGTTCCTCGTAGTGATCTCCCACGCTGCCATGGGCGTCTACGTGTATTTCGACGAAGCGGTTCATGTATTCACAACGGTTGACGTCGTGTCACTGGAGTCTGGCAATGTAACCAGCCATTTGAATAAATATTTAACAGGTCAAAGGTAAACGCAATATTCTCTTCTATTGAGTATATTACTCTAAACACAATAAAATTTTCTTAATAATATTAATATTGGTTAACAGTCCCAAGCATTATATAAAGTTAGACAAGCTATTATCATACTTAATGGCAGTAAAGTCGGGTGATGATGTACAAACAGTTACAAACGCTTTTTTTCTGAAATTAAGATGTAGGTTATTAGAATGTCAGAACACCACTTACATGCATGTACTATCTATAATGTAATGCATCTTTTCAGTATAAGAACAGAAGACTTTACTTGGGTCCCTCTTGCATGCCTTATGCTGGCTGCTTTTAGTGCCAACCTTGGCGCTGCCCCAGCGCCCTGGATTTTGTCTGTCGAATACTTTCCTACTTCGATCAGGTCCCAGGTCAGTGTCTAAAATTGTAGTGAAAATATAATTTACTTACCGATTCGAATCATGCCAAAAGTGAAACGGTAACTTAGTTAAGATGTTCAAGTTCAATCATTTCCGTCTAATTTCCTACACAGGTGATGGGAGTAAGCACAATGATAGGAAATCTGATCAGCTTCGCGGCATTACAGGCCTACAGTCCTATGCAGGCTGCGTTCACCCAAGCTGGCCTGTATTGGTCTTATGCTAGCGTGGCCGCCCTGGGCATCGTCTATACCTTCTGCTTCGTCCAGGAGACTAAAGGTCGTAGAGTAGGCTGATATTTGCATAATACAGTCTCTCTAAATTTTTGTCGTGATTAAGATATGCATTTACGAAATAAACATTGTTCACCTAAAAAATAGATCTATCTCTTTCCACCTGTTTCGTTATTTAAATCTACTACCTAGGATTTTTTTCTGTTATGAATATGGCAATGTTAGAAATAACCAAAAGAACAAAAAAAAATCGGTTTCATATGATTGAATACATTCATTCATTCACTCGTTTTTTTGTTGTTGTTGTTTTTTCAAAACAACCAAGGAATCCTCTGATAACTTATCATCCTTCTTCTCTACCTACGCTAACTAGTTCGGTGGCTCTCGTGCAATATAATGATAATAGTCTTCTCGAAGAAAGACTAAGAAAGACGCATAAAAGGCATATTACTTCTTCCTTTACTTCTGATTGAAAGGAAAGAGGTGTAGGTGTGTTTCGTTGTTGTTGTTGTTGTTGTTGTTTTTTAGAATTTTGTGAGATTAATTGCGTCATTGCGTATTTAGTGTTTCTATTCCTACAGTGTATGAGTGTATGCGTGGCAATCTATGAGTGCCTGTGTGAGCATATCGATGTAAATCTTGTTCTGACTAACTTAATAAATTAATATAATCGGTAAACAATAAGATCAGATAGAAATACCTTCGTTGTTCAGAGGCATTGTTGATGCAGGAATTTGTGACAAAATTTTGAGGTTGTTGATAGTTTCTTTTTATCTTTATTTGCATGTGTGTGCTTGTGTGTGTGTGTGTGTGTGTGTGTGTGTGTGTGTGTGTGTGTGTGTGTGTGTGTGTGTGTGTGTGTGTGTGTGTGTGTGTGTGTGTGTGTGTGTGTGTGTGTGTGTGTGTGTGTGTGTGTGTGTGCTTGTGTGTGTGTGTGTGTGTGTGTGTGTGTGTGTGTGTGTGTGTGTGTGTGTGTGAATGCATGATGAAATAGATCGAAAGGTGATGATTTTATGGCTAACTGCTCCACCAAGTTTTAAATTGGGACTCACTCTTACCTGTCCGAG
>NC_051396.1:7729143-7731643 GCF_015228065.2 Penaeus monodon
TTTATTTTTCTCTGCCAAATAATTTTAAGAGTGGGAGTTCGATAGATTAAATCTTGTGCTTGTTATTAATAGTAAGGTGATTTATGTGGTAAAGTAAGGATACGTTACAGATGTACACTACATAATGATAATGAAAATGATAATAACAGTGATAATCATAAAATTAATGATAATAATAACATTTTTAGTATTATTATTAATAATAGTTGATATAATAATAATAATAATAATAATAATAATAATAATAAATATAATAATAAAAATAAATATAATTATAATAATAATGATAATAACAATAATAGTGATAACAATAATAATAAAGAGGATAATAATAGCAATGATGATAGCCACAATAATAATGTTAATGATGATAATAGTAATGAATCTAATAATGATAATGATGATAACTATGATAATAATTATAATGATAATAATGATTATAATTATAAAATGATAATAATGATTATAATTATAAAATGATAGAAATAACAGTAGTAATAATAGAAATAATATTAATGATAATATTAACAATAATCATAGCAATAATTATATTGATAACACAACAACGACAATAATGATGCTAATAAAAAATAATAATAGTAATAATAATGATAATAATAATGATGATGGTATTGGTAATAATAATAATGAGGACTAGAATTAATATAATTATGATAATGATAATAACAATAATAACAATAAAATAATAATAATAATAATATTGATAATGATAATATTAATGATAATTGTAATGAGTATCATAATAATCATTATAATTATAAAATCATAATAATAGAAATAAAAATAATTGTAATTAATGATATTGATACTGATAATAACAATGATAATAATAATAATGATAGTTTTAATGATGATGGTTATGATATTACCATCACTAATTACCATAATTATTATGATTATGATGACGATGATAACAATTATAACGATAAAAATGATAATAATAATAACAATGATAATGATAGTATTAATAATAATAATAACAATGATAATGATAGTATTAATAATAATAATAACAATGATAATGTTAATGATAGTAATGATGATAATGATAATAAAAAGTATAATAATAGTAATAATGATAATAATAATAGCAACAATAACAGCAACAATAAAAATAATAATAACAATAGTAATGATAATTATAATAATAATGCCCAAAATAATAATAATGATGATAATAGTAATGATCATTGTTATAATAACGATGATAATAATAATGTTTATAATTATAATAGTTAATAAGGTGATGATGATGATGACGACGACGACGACGATGATGGTGATGATGATGATGATGATGGTGATGGTGATGATGATGATGATGATGATGATGATGATGGTGGTGGTGGTGATGATGGTGATGATGATGCTAATGATAATGATGATGATAATAATAAATGATAATAATGATGATGATGATAATAATAGTAATAATAATAATAATAATAATAATAATAATGTTAATAATAAGAAGAAGAAGAACAACAACAACAACAACAATAATGGTGGTGATGATAAGGGTAAGGACAAAAAAAATGATAATAATAATAGTAATAATAATAATAATAATAATAATAATAATAATAATAATGATAACATTAACATCACCAACAAAATTAATAATTTGAATAATGATGGCTACAATAATTATAATGATAATAATAACATTGATAATAATAATAGTAATAACAATAACAATAATAAAATTTAAGCAATAAAGATATAAATGACAATGATAATGAAAATAAAGATGATGAGGATGAGGATAATTATAATAATAATAATAGTAATAGTAATAATAATAATAATAATAATAATGATAATAGTAATAACAGTAATGAAAATAATAATAAAAATGATAGAAACAATAATATTGATATCATTACAATTGTTGTTATTACAATTATCATTATTATTGTTATTATCATTATCATTAGTATTATTATTACTACTACTACTACTATCATTACGATTAACCCTAATAACAATGATGATAATAACAAGAAATGTGTGAGTGAATGAATAAAATGGTGTGGCTATGAACGCTTGAGTGATGCGACAATGAATGAATGAAAATAATGTTGATATCTCTATATTGTGTGTGCTAATAATTGATGTGGAAGTTGTGAATATACCTAATGACAGTACGGTCAATGCAGTTTTAATAATAACGATAATAATAATGATAATAACAATAGTGATAATGATAATAATAATGATAATAACAATAGTGATAATGATAATAATAATGATAATAACAATAGTGATAATGATAATAATAATGATAATAACAATAGTGATAATAATAATAATAATAATAATAATAATAATAATAATAATAATGATAATAATAATAATAATAATAATAATATCAACAATTACAAAATAACGAGATTAAGCGACTGCTACTCACCACTTCCTCGAGGAGCAGTGATCGGCGACAGAAACGCGTATATGTTGGATCCTAGCAAGAGAATAA
>NC_051396.1:7741643-7746643 GCF_015228065.2 Penaeus monodon
ATCATTATCATTATTATTATTATTATTATTATTATTGTGGTTGTTGTTATTATTATTATCATCATCATTATCACCATCATTATTTTCATTATTGCTATTATCACTATCATACAGCAGCATCATTATTATTATTATTATTACTATTATTATTATTATTGTTATTATCATTATCATTGTTGTTGTTGTTTTTGTTTTGTTGTTGTTGTTGTTGTTGTTGCTATTATTATCATTATCGTTATTATTACTATTATCATTATTATTTTTTATTATTATTATTAGCATTACTATTATCATTTTCATTATTATCATTATTATTATTATTATCATTATTTTTATTAATGTTTTTGTTGTTGTTCTTGTTTTATTATTATTATTATTGTTATTATGATTATTAATTTTAAATATTATCATCAGTATTACCATTTTCATCAGTGTCATTATCATCATTGTTATTTTTACTCTCATTGTTATCATTATCATTATTATTGTTATCATCATTATTATTTATTATTATTATTATCATTATTTTCTAGTATTATTATTATTATCATTATTATCATTACTATTATTTTGTTATTATTATTGTTACCATCATTTTCATCATCACTATATTTAGCGTAACTGTTATTGCTATTTTATAACTTTTTTGTAGTTATTATTATGATCCTTATTATTATAATCACTGCTGATATTTCAATTACTATCATCATTATTGTTATTATTACTATTATTATTATTGTCCTTATTATTCCTATTACTATCATTATTAGTATTGTTATTATCATTATTTTTTCATCATCATCATTATTATTATTATTATTATTATTATTACTATTAGCATTATTTTCATTGTTATTATTATTATTATTACTATTAACATTATTATCATCATCATCATAATCTTTATTATCATAATTATTATTTTTATCATAATTATCATCAGTATCGTTATTATTCTCTTCATTATTATTATCATTATTATCATTATCATCATTATCATTATTACTGTTAACATCACTGTCACTGCTATGGCCGTTATCATCATTGTTATTATTACTATTATTATTATCATCTTATTACTATTGTTAGTATTGTAATCACAATCGCTTAACATTGTTTTCATTGTTTGTTTTTTATTTTCGTCATCGTCAATATTAGTTTTATTTTTTCAGTTGGTATTATTAATTTCCATTAATCCAATAAGTATTTTCATTTTTTTCCAGTTATCATTACTGTTGTGGGCGCTATAGTCAGTGTTATTGGGGTATTATACACTATTTTTGTTTGGCTTGACCTTCGATGTACTTATTACACATGAAGAAATATTCCATTTGGCTGTTGAGTTAAAGTCCAATCCTTTTGAAATTAAATAGCCACATTATACTTGATGAGTTATTCCATGTAAAACACACATACACATTATTGTTATTGTTAGATCGCCAATCTATGTATATCTATTATTTCGCGATAATCTGAGGTGTGTAGCTAAGAATGAAAAGACGTGAAGAGGATGAGGACGGATGAAGGAGAAAGAGGGCTTCGAGAGGAAAAGGGGAGGAGAGAGGAGAGAGGAGAGGAAGGAAAGGAAGATTTGGAAACGGAGAGGATTTACAGAGAAGGGGATAGATAAGAGGAAAGGGAGAGGTGGATAAGAGAGAAAAGGGGGAAGGGAGAGGGGGATAAAAGAGAAAAGGGGGAAGGGAGAGGGGGTTAAAAGAGAAAAAGGGGGATGGGGAAAGGAGAGAAAGGAATGAGGTAGCGAATGAAGTGGGGGAGGAGAGAGAGGAGAGAAGTGGGAAGGGACAGGTGTAGGATTTAGGCAAGATTTGGGATTCAGAAGTGGTAGGGGAGAGAGAGAGAGGGAGAGAAAAAGGTAAAGGAAGAGAGAAGGCGAATGGTAGAAGGAAGATGGTGAAAGAGAGAGAGCTAGGGACAAATACTGTTTATTTTCAATATATAAATTTTGTTGTTGATGTTCCGTGTAATTTCCACGAGTCCCGCCAGTCCTTCAAATTGCTTTCGCTAGTATGTTATGGGGAATATTTAAAGACATCCACTCTCTGTTTTGATGTTGGAGGAAACACCTACTAAATTCTTCCAACCTAAACTACGTATTAATACTTACATGCGGGGCAGCCTGACTTTGTGGTCTAATAAGAAACCATACATTATTTTCTCTTGCAACTTAACTAAATCCTACTGTTAACTCTACCCTTCCCCCCCCCCCCCATCGTACAAATTATGAGATATCACGAGAGACGAGATTAATACACTCATTAAGATGCCCCTTTAAATCCTTTCATTTCAAGTTGTCATTTTTACTGTTAACAATAGTAGTAGAACCCATCTCTTTATAAAAAGAAATAGACATCGTTACTGTTCCCTTTGGGTGATGATTATTTAAGATATAAATACGTATCGAAGAATATTCAATTCAAGAGGAAAATGAAGTTATGCAATCATTCCAACTTTGACATTCGGTAAAGTAATAAATGAAGAAAAATGGTAATCTTTATATTTCAAAAACAAGTAGCAAGAGAAGTGAAATCAGACAAGTGCAATTTTATCATCATATTTACATAGATTCAACTAGATAAGTAAGTGAGGGCATTAGCTCATATAATCATATATATATGGATTTCCTGAATGTTTCTCCAAAATCCGAGAAATGCAAAAGTCATTTTATATAATGTGCCACGATTCAATTGCGTTTTCAAGATAGATGAACTGAGCAAGCGAATGATCAGATCCCATTAAAAAAAAAAATCAATAATTTTTTTTCAATTTAATTTTAAAATATGAAAAAAACAGCGGCTAAAATCTTCCACAATACCATGTCTTCGTGCTCCTCCAAACACATGAAATGTAGGTTATTTGGAATGAAATCCTATTCAACATTCGAAACGAAGCAGCGTCGAAACCTGTTTCGGCATAGGACACTTCAAGGCAACACAGGATACTTAGTACTAAAAAAAACTAAATGAATGATATGATTCATAGTTTTTGTTTATTTATCACATCAGACGTGACAAAAAGTATTGCAACTCTAACACAGAGCACAGTTTCTTAGAGATATAGTACAGGTTTTAAGAAGAAATGGTTTCTTCTTGTTAAGAAACAATTATATCACTGTGCATAACCATCAGAAGACTATGTGCGAAAATCATTTTTATTCGCCAGTCAAACCGTATTTCTCAGAATACCTATTAATCGTATACTCTTATTTTATATATAACTGAATAAGCTTTCATGAATCTTTTCCCCTCACTCTGACTCCCAAAACTCTCTCGCTTTCTAGACCAGTTCACGAAATCTCAAGTAAGGATTCTTGTCCCGTTTGTCTCAGTAATGTTATGTAATTTCCAATGATCGGGAACTGACTTCTTCAAAGCAGGCAGAGCATTGCTGTCATAATACATAAATGACGTTAAGACTTCAGGACAAAAATACCTTGTAAGAAATGTCTATTTGGTAACGTGATTGTGCCAAATATGTTGTATCTTGCAATATCTAAGAGGAAAGTGTGCCGCATTAATAAACTTTGGCAGTGCAAACAATATGAAGACACAATCAATCAGTCGGCTAAATGCAAGCAGTATGGAAAAGTAATATTACTACATCGCATATTTGTGTTTGCTTATGATACATTCAAACATGTGTGTATAAATATACATATACATATACATATATATATATATACATATATATACATATACATATATATACACACACAGATACATATCTATAAATATATATATATATATATATATATAATATATATGTGTGTGTGTGTGTGTGTGTGTGTGTGTGTGTGTGTGTGTGTGTGTGTGTGTGTGTCTGTGTGTGTGTAAATATATAGAGAGAGAAATATATGTGTGCGTATACATATACATCTATATATGTATTTACGTATGAATGTATGTATGTGTATGTGTATATATATATATATAATATATATATATATATATATATATATATATATATATATATATATGGTATGTATATATACATATATATGTACATATATACATATATATATATTCATATATACATATATATATGCACATATATACATATATGTGTGCATATATGTGTGTGTGTGTGTGTGTGTGTGTGTACAATATCTATATCCATATGCGTTTGTGTGTGTTTCACATATGAATGTAACAAAAATCTAAATAAATAATACATATATAACTACGTGGGTAAATATAAATAAAGGAAATCTAATTAGTTTAAATGAAATAGGAGTAGGGCAAAGTTTTAAATATTGGTCTCATTTACTTAAAAAAAAAAAAAAAAAAAAAAAAACGTCCAAGGCACTGAATATAAAAGCTTAAACTGAAATTACAGGGAGAATTGCAGTTAAAATTACATAATAACGTATAATTAACATTCCACCAGTTTTTTCCTACGTCTGGCAACGAGTTCAACAAACAAATGAGGATTACGAATACAGGAATTCCACAACAATTTCAAAAATAAAAATCCTACAGAGAATATACCCTAGTTAATTATCAATAGAACTTTCGAAGAATATATTAAGATCACCATCTCAAAGCGGCCAAGACCATGAAATCAAATAGACGTCCTGAGGTTCATTTTCTGAAGTACCAGAGAAGGACGTGAGCGAGAAGTTGCACTAACTCGGCAAAAACGAGTAATGACAAGCCGAGGTACAGGCCAAGGATTCCCCCCACGGCCGAAAACAAGGCGGAAATATCCTGAAAAAGGGTTTAATTTACGTGTTTTAGTTCTGAGGACAAGCTTTGGTGTTTTTTTTTTTTTTTTTTTTTTACTGCTGGTGGTATCATTGGATAATTCGAAGCACACTATTGATTTAAGTGATTATAATAATTTCACTAAGAAAGCGAAAATGGGATACTTTGATGCATATGCATTTATGAATACTTTAGTTGATGCAGAAGAAATTTGCTGATACTACAGCCTACTTTTTTTGAGAAAAATGCAATTAAGATTACTCTCTTATTCTTCTTTAT
>NC_051396.1:7754143-7756643 GCF_015228065.2 Penaeus monodon
GCACCTGTGAAGACCTTGTGTGTGCCCTTGTGACCTGATAAACGTTGTGTTGCCCTGTTATAAGCTGTATCGTGCAGTGTGACATGCTGGTGTCCCCCCTGTATTGTGCCTATAGAAAAGTGTAGGGTAAATAACTTGTGTAAATAAAGGAAAGACTGTCATTTTGTGTTTATTTCGTGCCCTGCCTCGCCACTTGGCGTTTCCCCTCGTGGTGTTCTGGGACGCTTTTGGTGCTCGGTGCCTCTTTGGGGCTGTTCAGTGTTCACGACCCTGTGGATAGCACGCCGTCTGCCTAGCCTGCCTTGTGTTGGTGGCAGAGAGACGAGGCGGTCGGTGTAACAAATGGTGTCAGGAGTGGGATTTGTGATATTTGATCAGTGAGTGCGCCGATTTATCATGTCGTCCAAAGATGGCGGCAGCCATGAGGGAGAGGAGGCTATGACTGAGGCAGGCACGAGTGAGGTGAAAGCCGAGCCAGATGGACCTGATCACTGCCATGCTGGCCGGTATGAGGGGGAAATGGGACAAAGTGGCAGAAGGACAGGCACAGAGGGCACGCGAGCAGGCGCACCATCTCGTCGAGATGCAGGCAAAGAAGGCAGAGGAACAGTTCTGCCAACTTGTTGAGGTGCTACAGAGCAATCTTGCATCTGTGAAAGATGGAAACTCAGCAGTACACCGACAAGGCCTGCAACAGCGTGAAGAGTGAACTGATGGAGGAGGTGCAGACTCTGAAGGGCGAGGGTCAGGGCCCTGAGGGAGGAAGTGAAGGCGGAAAGGCGGCGTCACGAGGTAGTAACGTTGCAAGCAGAGAAGGCAGACGAGGTTCTGGCAACAGATGCCAGAGTGTCAGATTTACTGGGGTCTGCCTGGGGTCCGTGGCAGGAAACCCCCGGGCCTCGCAGCGTCGTGTCGGAGCCAGTGGTAGCTGCAGAAGGCTGGGGACCCATCGGAACCGCTCCCTTGGGTATAGGTGGCGGCAAACTCGGACCCGGTCAACCCGCCTCGTTGCCTCCCTCACCCCCTTCCTCCCCCCCGGGCGTGTTAGTTCACGGCACGCGTTCTCCACCCTGCAGCCTCTCGGCCTCCAGACATTCTGTGAGGCGTAAGCCAGCTGAGTACGACGGGAAGGTGGCCTGGGAGGCATATGTCGCCCAATTTGAAATACTGGCATCTGCCCAGGGCTGGAGCCAGGAAGAGAAGGCCCTGCAGCTGGTAACAGCGCTAAGGGGCCCTGCGGTGGAAGTGTTGGGGCATCTGCCGCCATCCCAACATGCCTCTTACACCAGCGTGGCAGAGGCTTTGAAACGCCGTTTCGGGCACCACCACCAGGCCGAGGTATATCGGGCCCACTTGAAGAAGCGGACTCGTGAGCGTGGCGAGACACTGTCCCAACTGGTGCAGGATGTGGAGGCACTGGTAAGGAGGTCGTACCCTGCGGCCGCGGAAGAGATGATCGTGGTCCTGGCCTGCGATTTCTTTGTTGACGCTTTGCAGGACCAGCAGCTGCAAATCTACGTCAAGCAGGCACACCCTGAGGACCTGCAGGTGGCGCTGGCGAGGTCCTTGGAGGTCGAGGCCTTCCTGAAGGCAACCAGTGGCCTAGGGCCAGCTGCTCAGCCCCGTCGTGACCTCCGGGGCCGGAAGGCTAAAGTGGAGAAGGTAGGATTGAGGAAGATGAGCCCGAGCACTTTCCAAGGCTTGTGTTGGAGCTGCGGTGAGGAAGGGCACAGACGTAGTCGGTGTCGGAGGGAGCGGAGAATACGTCCTCTCAACCGGACGGATTCTGATGCCTTCCAGCAGTGCTGCAAGGACTGTGGCAGGTATGGTCACCATCCGAGTGCATGTCCTAAGGCTAAGGAAGTGGTACAGGCGGAAAACTCGGACAGGCTGGAGAAGGGGGTCGAAACCCAGCTGTCCTCGGTTCCCGGGCCCCAACTTGGGTAAGCTGCCGTCGAACCAGCATGATGCAGGTGGAGGGCTCAGTAGATGGGAAGCCATGCCACCTGACAGTGGACACTGGGGCTGAGAAGACCCTAGTGCGGCCTGATATGTTGGCCACTATGCGAATTCCAGATGCACCACAGAGACTGTGTGGTGTCACGGGGCATTGTGTGCAGCTCAAGGGACCAGTGGAGGCTCGTATTGGCGTGGGCAGCACGGTGCAGCGGCTGCTGGTGTATGTGGACAATCTGGACGAGCACTGCTTGCTGGGCCTTGACTACCTGATGCAGAGTAAGGCGTGTGTCGACCTTGGACAGAAGCTGGTGAGGGTGCACGGTGAAGATGTGCCCTTGCTTCCAGAGGTTGGCTGTGCAGAGGTTACGGCTGAGCGACTGCACATTGCCCGCAGGACAGAGTCTAGAATCCGGTGTCGACTGTCAAGAGTGATGCGTGGAGTAGAGGGCCTCGTGGAGCCCATTCAAAACCTGCAGCTGGGTGATGGCGTAGCGGTTGGGCGGAGCCTTGTTGGACCAGGGGAGGGGTTAGTTACAGTGTT
>NC_051396.1:7761643-7766643 GCF_015228065.2 Penaeus monodon
GGGGGCTTCATAGTTGGGATGGGGAGTGTTTTGCATGACAGGTAAAATTTTCTTTTTAAGGTGGGAGGTCACGTTTTTGGGAAATCAGTATTGCAAAAAAGGGTGTTGTGGAGGTGAAAAAGGCTTTTCTGATTGCGGGGTAGGAGGGAAATTGTTAAGCTTTGGGCCCCTGTCCTGATTAAATTGCCTTTGTGTTCGGGGAATGCGGTGGGGGGGAGCCTCGGGGAGGTTGACCCAGTACCTGCCTGCAGCTGGGGACAATTAAATGGAAAAACCAAAATTGGGAACAAAGGGTTCAGAGTCACACTTTTCTTTTTTTTTTTAAAAATTTTTCCGATAGTGTTAGAATTGTAAAAAAAAAAACCAAAAAACAATCTGAGGATAGCTTTGTCTGAAAAATTTTGTTTATTGGATTTTTTTTGAGATAAAAAAAAGACCCCCCATATATGGAAGTTTTATATTTTTAAATGTCTTTTTTGACTGTGGTTTTTGCTGGTTTGGGGAGAATTATGACCAAAAAAATTGCGTATTGTTTTGGGAAAATAGATAAATGGGTCCCCTTTTAAAGGCGAAATTTCTTTAGGAATGAAGCTTCTTCATAAAAAAATAGTCCGGGTTTTAAAATTTTGTAAGCCCGGTTGAAAGGTAGAAAGTTGTTAAGTTTTTAAATGTGGGGAAATTAAGCTGAGATATGAAGTCCGAGGCCGTGTTTTTGGGTTTTCCCTGTGGGGATGGTGAAGAAACCGTTATTACAAAAATTTATGCTAGTACCCGGAAAGAAAGTTTTTTTTTTTTTTGAAATTTCAAAAGTAAATTTTAATGTTGGGGTTTTGGAAATTAAAGTAAGAGGAAAGGGTTAATGTGGGATGGGCCCGTTAAAAGTAAAAAAGTATCATCCAGTAAGACGATAAAATATAGGTTTAAAATTACCCGGACAATTTTTTAAACCAAGCTTTTTCATGGGGAAAAGAATGTTTTCCCATAAAAAGGGCCAAGGGGGTTGATCCCTTTGCTACCCCCGTCTTTTTTGCGTGAAATTTGAGTCTTTAAAAGGGGAAACCCTGAATTGTGAGCAGCTTATCAATAGTTTTTTTGGGGAAATTTTGCCCTTTTTCAGAAAACTCCCAAAGTTTTAAGATTGTGGGGCCCGTTTGTTTATAATTATGTCAGTGGTTTTTTTTGGGGGAGGAACATTGGGTAAAAAATGATTAAATTGCCCAAAACTTGCCAGGGGGACAGGTGGGAGGGGTTTTAAAGGGGGAAACGATTTTTTTGATAAACAGAAAGAGTTTTATATAGTATATTCATTTGGGGGTTAAAGGGGGTGATTTCTTAACAAAAGATTTAGCAACTTTTAAAATTGAAGGTTCCAATACAAAATTAGGGGGCGTAGGGGTTTGCCCCCTTTTTATAAATTTTTGGGAAGGCCATATAAAAAACCATTTTTGGGGGCCGATGCCCTTTAAAATTTTGTAAGTGATTTCCCCGAAAATTGTTCTTATGGAAAAAAAGTCTTTTTTTAATTTTTGTTTTCAAATTTCATTTAAAAATGAGTAGCAGTGCGAAAAAAAATTGGGTTTTAAAATTTGGGAGGTGCCTTTAAAACTATTGTTTTAAGCTTATTGGGAAAGGCCCTTTTTGGTTGGGATAAAAACCTCCCCCCCCCCTTTACGGGTTTTGGGGTAAAGGATGATTTTTTTTACCCTCTTTTAATTTTTTTAAGGGGGGAAAGGTAGGGGGGGTGGATCAGGGTTTGCTTTGAATGAGTTTGAATTTCTTAAAATCTCGTGTGCCACAGTAAAAAATGTTTTTGGTTGATATATTCCATCTTTCTTTTTTAAATTCACAGTTCTTTATAGGGGGGACATAATTTTTCAAAAAAAAGAAAAAAAAATGTTTTGGGGGAAACGGGGGGTTCGGGGTGGCATAAAATAACCCAAAACCCTAAAGAAAGCCTTTTTTGTTCATTTTTTAATTTCGACAAAAATTTAAAAAATAACCTTATTTCTATCCCCTTTTTTTGTTTAGGTCAATTCCTTTTTTCCCAGCTTCTTATTTGTCTGAGATCAATGTTAAAAATTTTCTTTTTATATTTTGCCAATGAAATAAAAGCTTTTTGGAAAATCAAAAAAGAGAAACAGGGGAAGAAAATAGAGAAATTTGGTCTCCTCCAGTTTTTTTTTGAGGGTTGGGAATTTTTTTCTTTTGTTTTTTTACCCCCCAAATCCAAAAATCAAAGCACCATAAAACGATATGCCCCTGGTGGGTTTGGAATGGGGACAATCACTCAAATTTTAAAAAAATCAGGAAAAGTTCCATAGGTTTTAATGTTTAAAGGAATTTTAAAGTTTTTTTCCCCACCTTCTTGGAAGGGAAAGAATTTTTTTCAATCTTCCTGAAAGGGGTCCGGGAATATTTTGCCGTACTTCTTTAGTAGGGTAAAGTTTTAGAAGAGTCCCGGGGAAACGAATTCTTATCGGGGAAGGGGAAAAACCAACCGGCTGAGAAAAATTCATTTTTCAATTAAAAACGTTTCGGAAAATGCTCTCCATCATCAGTGTTAAAAACAGGAAAAAAAAAATTTAATACAAAATAATAATAATAAAAGTAAAACCCCCAATAAATCATTAGAGGGCCCCCGAAAAAAAAAGGCGTGTGCAAGTGACAGGAAATTTCCCCCAAAAAATGGGGGGTTTTGGGCATTTTTAACATGGAAAAACGGGGTGGTTGCAGGGGAAATTAAATTGTTTAGTTGCGGCTTCATAGTTGGGATGTGGAGTGTTTTCTGCTATAAAGTCTTCCTTAAGGGGGGATTTTTAAAGGAAAAAATTTTAGGGGGGCCTCGGACTTAATTTTCAGTTTAACCGCCTTTTTCCCTTTTTTTCAAATTCACCACTTACCCCAACCGGGCTTACAAATTTTTTTTAAAACCCTTTGGAACAAATTTTTCAAAAGAATTTTTTTTTTCCAAAGGGAAATTTTTCCCGTTAAAAGGGGTTAAATTTAAAAACAAAAAAAAACTACGAATTTTCTTGTCAAAATTTTTATACAACCAAAACAAACCCCCGCCAAAAAGTTTTAAATTTTTAAAAAACTTTTTATTGGGGCGGTTTTGGGTTTTGACCCAAAAATTTCCAAACAAAAATTTCTAAGGGGACCCTTTTGGCTTTTCCTTTTAAATAAGTTTTCCCGGGGTTTTTTTGTTTTTTTGTTTTTTTAAATTTAAAATAATCGAATTTTTCCTGAAGGAAAAAAAGAAAATTTATTGTTTAGTTCAAAAAATGTGTTTATATTTTTCTTTCCCGTGTTAATTTTGGGGGGTGGGGGAAATTCAATTAAAAGGGGTTTGGAGATTTCGAAAAAATTGAAAGTAATTAAACCGGGAAACGCTTAAAATACCCTTTAAATTTAGGGGAAAAATTCCCCCTTAAACCAAATTTTTGGGGGGCCAAAAATGATTTCCAAACTTGATCCCATTTTTCCCGTTTTTTGGGTTAAAATTTTGAGTCATTTAAATAAACCAAAAAAAATTGGGGGACGCACCACCCTGTTTCCAGTAATGGCCCCCCTTTTTTTGGGGACCGTAAAATTTAAGGTTTTTTGGGCCCATTTGTTTAAAATTTGTTTTTTTTCCCTTTGGGAAAAATTAGTTTTTTAAATTTATTTTTCCTTTTTGACATGATTTTTTGGGGGCACTAAAACTTTGAAAAGAAAAAAAAGTTTTCTATTTGGGTTTTTTTGTGGTTTTTTAAGGGGTTTTATCCTTTAAAACTAAGAAAAAGGAAAAATTTATTGGGTTCCAAAGAAAAAAATTCTTCCTTTAGGGGGGGAAAAATTTAAATTTTGGGGAACCTTTTAAAAAACCAAGGTTTTACCGATTCTTTAATTTAAGGGGTTTTTCCCCCAAAATTTTTAAATCCAGGAAAAATTTTCGGGTTTTTTGTCTTTTTTTTGGAAATAAATAAAAAAAGGTTCCAACCATAAAAATTTGGAGGTGCTTTAAACTATTTTTTCCTTTGTTTTCTCTTTTTTGGTTTAAAAACCCCCCCGGTTATCTTTTGGGGAAAAATAAAAATGGTTTTTAAACATTTTTTAATTTTTGGGGGGAAAAAATGGGGGTGTGGATAAAAAAAGGTTTGGATAAAAATGGTTTAATTTTTTAAATTTTCGCGTTTAAAAAATAAAAGGGGGTTTTTTTGGTTTTGGAATTTTTAAAATTCCCCCCCTTTCCTTTTTAAATCTTTTTTCTTTTTGTGAAAAATTTTCCCAAAAAAAGGAAAAAAAAAAAGGGGGAAATTACCAAAAAATTTTTAAAACCTTGGAAAGGATTTTTTTGTTCAAAATTTTATAAAGAAAAATAAAATTAACCCCTACTTACCCCCTTTTTGTTTAAAAACCTGGGGTTTTGTTACCCCTTTTTTCAAGTCTAAACAATGTTAAAACAAAAATTTCATTTAATTTCCAAATTTATGTTAAAAAGCATTTAACGAAAAAGAAAAACAGTTTTGGGAAAAAATTAGGGTCATTAAAACCTCATTTCCTTTTGTTAAACCTTTTTTTTTTATCCCCCAAAAAATTAAAAAGGCCAACCATAACGATTTTTCCCGGGTTTTTGGAAAATTAATTAAATTTTTCTAAATTTTAAAAAAATTAAATTTAAAAAGTTCCTGGGAAAAATTTTCTTTTTAAAAGGTTTTTAAGCCCCTTTTCCACCCCTTCCCTTGGAAGGAAAGGAATTTTTTCAAATTTCCCTTAAAAGGGGCCAGGAAAAATTTTCCCCTTACTTTTTTAAGTATTTTAAAGTTTAAAGAAATAAGGGAAACGAATTCTTTTCCCCAAAGGGGAAAAACCCCAAAACACGGTGAAGAAGGGGAAAACCCTTCCCTTTTTTCAAAATTTCCAAAAAGGTTTGGAAAAGGCCTCTAATTTAAACCTATAAAACAAAAAAATTTTTTAAAAAAATTTTTAAATTCAAAAAAACCCCCAAAAAATCTTAGTTT
>NC_051396.1:7796643-7807826 GCF_015228065.2 Penaeus monodon
AAAAAAAAACGTTAAAAAACGTCATCTACTTACGAAAAGTATTCCGACAGGATACTGAACGAATTGAGTATGAGCAGCGCCAGGCAGAATAGACTCCACGCGCCCCAGAACAGTGCAACAGCCGGGCCCCTCGCGGACCACATGTGACTCAAGCCTCCGATGGTGATCAGGTCCATCTGTGCCGACAATTCTTGCTTCAGGGTCTTCTTCGGCTTGTCTCCGGCACCATCTGTGGGGGGGGGGGGGTTGTAGGTTAATGGTGTAGAGGGTATTTTGTTTTTGTTTTTTAACGGATAAAGTCTCGGTATAATGAATATTGCCTTGATATATTTATAAGTGCAATGTTTAATGGTCGTTAGGATTACTCCCTAAAGGTGTGTGGGGCCGTCTCTTGTTTAATAGTGTTTAATTAATGTGTTTTTTGTATATATTAAATAAATAAAAATACATATGTATATATATATATATATATATATATATATATATATATGTATATGTATATATTATGTATGTATGTATGTATGTATGTGTGTGAGTTGGGGGGAAGCAATCCATTTTTTGGGTCATACGAATTGAGTCTGCTGAGTAAAATAACCAAGCAACGGAAACGACCCCCCCTCCCCACCCCCTTTATGTAAAAGGAGCTACTTCCCATTTCCCTGCGTCAAAAACTGTTTACTGCGGAGAAGCATGTGGGGGAGAGGGGGGGGGAGGTTAACGAGATCTTCGTACTCTAAATTATCCATTCGCAAATAGGTAACATTTGCCATCTAAACTGAACATGTACTTTTTCCAAGGAATGTACACCAACATGCAACAACAGCGTCATAGACTAAAATATTCACATTTTTATTTCTATTTGTAAGCGATATTAGTAAAGTCATAACTTCTCCTTTTGTCAAGGTGAAAAAGTCGGGTACTTCCTTTGACTTACAACTTAGTAGTCGAATAATTTTAATACCGATCTTGTATTCATGATCATAAGTCTGAAAATGTCTTTCCGTAATAATACAAGTCTTATTTGCATGAGATTCTTTTTTTTTTTTACGGGAATGAACATGAATAACATACTATATACACTTTCTTAATCTGTAGTACTAAAAGTTATGAACGATTAGCAAAAATCGTCCTCGTCTTTAAGAAAACAAATTTCAAAGGATAATATCTACTGTTAATAACAAACCAATGTCTTTCTGTAATAATAAAAGTCTTATTTGCATGAGATTCTTTTTTTTACGGGAATAAACATGAATAACATACCTATTACTCCAAACTTATTCAATTAATAATAATAACATTTATGATTTATAATAAACCGAATGGACACTATTAGAAATAGCCACATGTCAGATGATAAAAGAAATAATGATCGAGAGACACTCGTAATCTGTAGTACTAAAAGTTATGAACGATTAGCAAAAATCGTCCTCGCCTTTTAGAAAACAAATTTCAAAGGATAATATCTACTGTTAATAACAAACAATAGGTCTTTCAAACTGAAATATGACCATGTAAATAATAAAGATAAATCTGAACACTTCGAACCGGGATGACCAAAATGCAATTATAAGCAGCCAGTGCTAATCTAGAGAATAATAACGCTGCTGATATACTACAGTAAATTCTGGTCAACAAAATGCTTGGTTTGGTTATGAAATTAAACCCAGATTTCACACCAAGAAGTTCCATCAAATTATTAATGAAAAGAAGTTTCCAGTTAATAAATAGATAAAGAGATAGAATAAGAAGACATAGATACAAAAGCTGAATATCTTCCAGTAAAAGTCTTTTTTTATTAAAATACCATTTATGAACCCTACTGGCGCTAAATATAATAATTTCCTGTAGGCCTATATATAAAAATCTCTGGATAATAAGAAAGATCCATCCTTTTTTCATAAAATTTTGATGTCAAAGTCCTCCTTTGTGAAAGTGACCAACGACGTATGGATTTTTATTTTATCTATCTATTCAAATATATATATATGTGTGTATCTATATGTACATATGTGTGTGTGCATGTGTGTGTGTGGGGGGGGGGGGTGTTTGTGTGGGTGGGTGTAGTAATATCGTAGTATCCCCTGAAATGTAGATATATCATAGTGTCCCTTGAAAATCACCTGGTCAAATTTCTGTATATTTTTCTTTCTTATACAATAAATACTTTTAAGTCGTCAGTCCATTGTTTATAAACATTCTCAGGTAATCGAATAAAGTGTGTGTGTGTTCACACACACACACACTTATTTATAATTCGTATTACTATGTGTATATGTTTATGTATCATCTATCCACAATGATAAAACTAATGTGATATGTCCATGAAGCAGACTGCAGTATGTCATAAAAAGTATGACTAGAGCAATTCCCTTTGGGAATCCCCCTCCTAGTACCAAACCTCTAATTGAACCATTAATCATTAGCACCCTGAGCTTATTGTAAGTAAATCAGATTAATGAAGCACTCGATATTCATTCACTCTTCACTAAAAAGCCGAACGAAATGTGATTTATAACCCAAATAGCGTTTTTATTTTGTCAGCGCATTTGCAATATATCGTTTTATTGAGAGGGATTGTATGTACTATCGTTTTGGCAGTTTACTGTTTAATCATAAATCATGAAGTGTAATATGATAATCATAATCATCATATTAGTCTAATATCAGAATAAGTAAAGATACGTTGGCATTTAATGAATTCTATGCAGTATTATTAGATAAGTCAATTCGCATGCAGAATTGGAATTATAATAAGAAAAAAATAATAGTAATAGCAATGATAATAATAATAATAATAATAATAATAATAATAATAATAATAATAATAATATAATAATAATAATGATGATGATGATGATGATGATGATGATAATAATAATAATAATGTGATGATAATAATAAAAATATCATTAGTGATAATAATAATAATGCGTGGGTGCACCCATGCGCACACGCATCGCTCGCGCACGTGTGTGAGCGTACACGCTGATTTACATAATTTTAGGTAAATCAAACCTAGATACGGTAGTGGGTGAGTCTATCGTAGATGCGATGGTGGGTTGGGAACCACCAACAGTGATTGCCTAAACAACTGCTCCCCTGGGGAGGAATCACTGCTTAGCCGCCCTAGTTTAGAGACTTTTTTTTTTTTTTAAGTGCCCTGTCCCACAAGGACGTTGGCGATCATGGATTTCCATGATTTTCTTGGCAGTTTAGAGCGGTGGTTTGCCGTTGCCTTCCGCCCGGTGTTTTTATCGAGTCACCTTCTGGGACCGGCACTGACTTGGGTTGGCTTACCCACCCAGTGGCCAGGTAGGCAATCGAGGTGAAGTTCCTTGCCCAAGGGAACAACGCGCCGGGCGGTGAATCGAACCCTCGAACTCAGATTGCCGTCGTGACAGTCTTGAGTCCGATGCTCTAACCACTCGTCCACCACGGCCTATAGAGACATAGTGGGCTATATAATGTCCACAGGGCGTCGAGTGGTACGTCAAACACAGTGCCCGCGGGGACCTGGAAATGCCAGTTGGTGGTTGGCGCGCGATATCCAGCTTCTTGGCAATGGGGCTAAAATGTATCCTGCTTCTGAAGTGAGAGTAGGAAGTGGGTGATGAAGCGTCGCCCGTCACACGAATCAACAAGGGGCGCAGAACTAAGTCTAACTCTTCCATTAATCCAAATCCGCCAGGTTACTAGGACGGGATAGTTCCCACCCCTGGACCTGCGGTTCGACCATCTTCTACTAACAATCAAAAGAAAACAAGACTTAAATGGACAAGGGAAGAGTATAATGAGGTAATGTACTGCTTTTGCTATAGACTCGAGGAGCCTGCTGCAGAAGTTGTGTGCATATTTCTGTTGGTGTTCCATTCCTCAAACTTCAATCACCCTAGGTCGCTGGTAGTGACCCGGTGTTTGATTTTAATTAGCAGATCTAAAGAAATAATTAAAAAAAAATAATAATAATAATAATAATAATAATAACAATAATAATAATAATAATAATAACAAAAGCAATATCAATAACAATGATAATAATAATGATAGTCATAATAGTAATGATAGTAGCAGTAGCAGTAAAAGTAACAGCAATAGTATTAGTGGTAGTAATAGCAATAGTAATTATGATAATGATAATGGTATTGATACAGATTTTGATAATGATAATAATAAGAACAATAAACATATTTTTCATGACATAACGTACGAATTATCAAACTGTATTGAGAAAAAAATAATGTATTATCAATGAAATAAGAGGGATGTGTAATATTGGAAGTACGATGACGTATGTAGAATAAACATTTACAGTTACTCTTTAAGTCTGCTTGTGTGTGTGTGTGTGTTTGTGTGTGTGTTTACTTTGAGATCGTACCCATACCACACCTCTTCAATCACCATCGCTGACCAGGTGTCCTTGATATCCATTATTCGAGTACATTTGCCAGCGTGCTTTTTCTAAGGATGGCAACGTACTACTATTATAAGATATACATATTGGTGTTAGCGTGGTATGCACGTTGTATTCTTCGAGCCCTAACTAAGCTAGAAATCTTAACAAAGCCAAAGCCAATCTAACTTGAAAGTATCCTTGCGTAGCTTTTTTATAAGAAATTCTCATAGGCCTTTCGTAGCCATAAAACGTGAAGTTATCAGCAGTAGCACGTGGCACAGGGGTTCTGTAAATAATTAAGTGGATTTTTTTTATACATCAGTGGGATCGATATGTAATTATGTATGCTCTCTCTCTTTGTATCTATCTATCTGTTTATCTATCTATCTATCTATCTATCTATCTATCTATCTCTCACACACACACACACACACACACACACACACACACACACACACACACACACACACATATATATATATGCGTGTGTGTGTGTGTGAATATATGTATATACGTATGTATATATCTTCTATATACATTATATAAGTATATATATATATATATATATATATATATATATATATACATAAATATGTCTGTATTTATATATCATATATAAACATACATATATGTGTGTGTGTGTATCATATATATACATACATACATGTCTGCGTGTATATGTGTGTGCATATATATATATATATATATATATATATATATATATATATATATATATATATATATATATATATATATATATATATATATATATATAGTGTACGCATGGGTGTGAGTGTCTCTCTATAAATAAACAAATACCTTTGATACACATGTAAACAGTCAATTTAGATCCCGGGGATCACACGACAGTTATCATAAATTATAATTATAATTATTATAAATAAATATCCTTATGTAAAGGAGGCTACTATATTTCAAAAACTATATTCTGAGATGACAGGTTTATATTTCACAAGGGCAACTTTTGTTTTGTTTGTCAGTAAAAGTAATCTATTAGTATGGATCCTGCGAAAGCGGTTTTCAGCACCATTTTTTTTTTTTCTGTACCTTTTTACCTTCTATTCCTTTAAGTTAGCCTCTGTTTTCATTTCTTATATATATTTACTGGTTAATTGAGTTATCCTTTTAATCTTCACTTCAGAGGGTTTAATATGGATCCTCTGTCACAGTGTTCGAATTTCATCAGTCATGTATTCGTGAATCGGTGTTATGCATTGTTAAATATACCAGTGACTAACTATTCTGTTGAGACTTAAAGAATATGAGGTATAGCATCTATACAGGAAGATGTATACCAACAAATGAGCTCGTGTTGAAAGTGCCTGCACATGACGGAAATCCATTTTATTTAAGCACTGTCAAGTGCCTTGCAACTGAAGTGCAAGAGGTGACCCTTCCGAAAATTACACAAAGTTATGAGAAATGAATGAAATGTTAGTTTTCGGTTTATTTTCTCAAGTGGTAGTATGTTAGGTTGGGCAAACCTCTATACGTAATGATAATAGTGATGGTTATTGTAATTATTCGTATCATTATGATTATCTTAGACATAATCATAATCGTTTTCATTTTCATTATTGTTATTCATAATTATTATTATTATCATCATCATCATAATCATCATCATCATATCATCATCATCATCATCATCATTATCATCCTCATCACCATCATCATCATCATCATCATCATCTTCATCATCAATATTTTTTTATTATCATTATTTTATCGTTATTAGTATTAGTATTAACATTATTATTATTATCATTATTATTGTTATTATTATTATTATCATTATTATTATTATTGTTATTATTATTATTATTATTATTATTATTATTATTATTATTATTATCATTTGTTCAGTAATAGCATTTGCATTAGTGCCAGTATTATCATGAGCACTATCACCGTTATCATTATCTTCAGAATCAGCTTCAACACAGTTTAACCCATCTTTATGATTACACCTTGGTATAACCCTGTGTGCATAATGTTGTGGCTATAAGTTTGTTTTTGTCTGAATGTTCTAAAAGATTATCGTTCCCCATTTTTTTAAATAAAAAAAATGCGTTCCTTATAATATTCTCCAAAGGTCAGAAGTTTAAATTTTTCTGGCCCAAAGATTTTTTATGGAAAATGGATGGACAAATTGATAGGAACTCATGTTGTTGTTGTTGTTGTTGTTATCTTTACCAGTATTTTTACTCTCATCATTATCACTATGATTATTATCATCATCATCATCATCATCATCATCATCATCATCATCATCATCATCATCATCATCATCATCATCATCATCATCATCATCTTCATTATCATTATCATTATTATTATCAAATTATTATTATCATTGTTATTACCATTATCAGTAATATAATTATTATCTTTATCATGTTTGCTATTATTACTACTACTACCACTACTACTACCTCTACTATTACCACGACTACTACTATCACCAGTACTACTACCACTGCTATTACTACCGCTACCTCTACAACAAGTACTGTTGTTACCGCTACTACTACCGCCATTCCTATTACTTCCAGTACTACTATTACCACTATTCCACTACTACCACGACTACTACTGCTGCTGCTTTTAGTACTACTACTACTAGTATTAATGAGGATTATCATGTTACGTCATGATGATATATTTATAAGAGATAATAACATGTATTACTATTTTCATTGTTGTAACAATAATATAAATGCTGATTATACTAACAGCAGCATTGATAATTTAAATTAAATTAATCAAATTTAGTCTAAAAGCAAAATTACAAAAAGTAACTGTAAACAGTAACGATGATAACGACAATGACAGTGATGACAAGAATGACTGATGATGTATATAACTTTTATCAAATGCGTGCGACCGATCTCATAACAAATTATTAATGGGTAAAACGCCGTTTCGTAAGTTATTTTATACTTCTACCTCACTTATGAACTTTCTAACTGATGACTTACTTCGCAAAAAAACATTTCCTGCGTATATTAGTTACAAAATGTATGTAAATAAACCATAACGCATTCTCTTTTTTTCTTCAATGAAGAGCAAGAAATTTATATGTTATTTTCTCTATTTTTATGTTAGAAATACCTACCTTTTATCCATTTTTTTTTCTTCTATGTAATAAATTCATTTGTTTTTTTCTTATCCACTCTGAAGTGAATATACCTTTGGTTAAAAGTTTAAGGATGATACGATAATGGATACATGGCATCAAAGACCCATTTCCTGAGTTATGGGGATACATAATGCTTCCTGGAGTGACACATTTGTCTTGTATGTGAGCAAGTTAGGGAGAGGGATTAGTTTGGTTAACAGATAGATTTATTAGAATAGTATATGTGTGTGGTTAGAGAAGGGAGTAATTTAGTCAATACATACATTTATTAAACAGTGATTTGGCAGATAGATATATTCGTAGGAAAGTTATGAATGGGAATGAATATCTTCACAATACAAGATATTCATTCTCATTCATACCTCTTCTACATTTGTCAACATGAATACGGTTCATCCTCCTCATAGACAAATATTCCTTAGCCATCACTAATAATTTACAGTGAAGTAGAGTATTGTCGACGTCAACCAGTTTATACTGACCTATACTGATTAGTTTCGTGTACGTTTTTCCTGATTCCAGTTCTTTTCGCTTCGTTATCCAAGCATGAAACATTCTTGTTACAATCATTATCGTTATTCTTATCATTCTTATCATTATTGTTATTATCATGAGTACTGTTATTACTATCTTTACCATCAATATTATCTTTATCATTAGTGCTATTATTATCAGTACTATTATCATCATCATCATTATTACTATTTTCAATATTACTTATTGCTGTTTTTACTCTTATTTCTATTATCATTATCATCATCATTATTGTCATTATTATTATTATTATTATTATTATTATTATTATTATTATTATTATCATTATAGTTGTTGTTGTTGTTGTTGTTGTTGTTATCATTATTATCAACATTTTAAAATTACTATCACTATCATTATTGCTAAAATATTAATTATTTTAATTATTATCATCATTATCATTATTATCAATATTATTATAAATCATTAGCATTAGTATCACCATTATTATCATTATCATTATCATTGTTATTATTATCATTATCATATTCATAACCATTATCATTAACATTACATTTCTCTGGAATTAAAAATAAGAATCCTACTATTACTATTAACTGGATCACTACTGCAATAACTATTACTATCACTACTACTTCTACCATTGATAATGTTAATAATAATAATATTATTATTATTATTATTAATAACAATCATAATAATAATAATAATAATAGTTAATATCAACAACAACAACAACAAAACAACAAAAAATATAATGATGATGATGATGATTATAATAATAAAGATGATAATAATAATACCTATAAGAATAATATCAATGATAATGATGATGATAAAGATATTGTTAATAATGATGATGATGACCATAATAATAAAAATGATACTACTTCTATTACTACTGCAACTACTACTACTGCTACATAATAATAATAATAATAAGAAGAAGAAGAAGAATGATGATAACAATAATGATAACGATTTTATATCAAGAACATTAATAAAAGAATGCACGACAATTCATCAATTTCATGGTATTAAAAAGGCTTTACTCTCTATTACAAATGCTCTCCACAAGCCATTCGATTTATAAAATGAGTTTAAAGACAGGCTGGAACACCGAAAGGCAGCTGAATATCATAACTGCCAAACTAACAATTGCTTCTGAATTCACATTACATGTCTTTGCAATATCAAGACGAATTACTGAGTTGAGGTGAATAAACTGGAATGTCTGTTAATCATTCGCTTGAGTGACATGTATTTTAAACTTATTTATGGCTTGCTGTTGATGCCTCAAAGAAACGTGTGTGTGTGTGTGTGTGTTATGTATGTGGCTTCAAGAATGCAGTTTAATGTATTGGAATGCACGGTAAAGCTATCTCTGTAAATATGTACTGACAAGTCTGTATATATATATATATATGAATTGGTCATGTAATTAAAGTTTAAGAAATCAATGCCTCATAAATAATGATGATACTTGATTGTAATATCACTAAATAGAAAGAGGATGAAGGTGACATCATTATTATTACCATTATTGTTTTAGTGGTAGTTCTAGTATCATTTTATTATCATTATCATTATCATTATTATTATTGTTATTTTATTAATATTATTATCATTATTATTATTATTATTATTATTATTATTATTACCATTCTTATTATTATTATCATTATTATTATCATTATTATTATCATTATCATTGTTTATTATTTTATTATTATTATTATTATTATTATTATTATTATTATTATCATTATTATCGTTATTGTTGTTGTTATTATTATTATTATTATTACTATTATCATTATCATTATTGTCATTGTTCTCATCGTCCTCATAATCATCATCATCATCATTATCATCATCATCACCATCATTATTATCATTACTATTATTATTTTCTTATTGTTATTACTATCATTAATTTTATTATTAGCATAAGCATGAGCATTATCGCTATCCTTATCATACAAGTGTGTGTTTAAGAAATATTTTCTGTGTACCTTCTAGCTCTCCTTAATTTAGTTATTTTGTTACACAGAGAATTTCTGAATGACGTGAATGACGCCCAGTCATTCATTACGTGTTTTCTGGTGATTTGAAGTGGATGTGCTTACCGGTTTTCTATTTACAAAGACATCTATATAAGTATATCTAAAGACAAAGTTTTTATATATGCTCCATTTGCTTGCATTGCCTATATATATATATATATATATATATATATATATATATATATATATATATATATATATATATATATATATATATATATTTTTTTTTTTTTTTTTTTTTTTTTTTTTTTTTTTTTTTCTTTCTTTCTTCTTCTTCTTCTTCTTTTCTTTTCTTTTTCTTTTTTTCTTTTTTTCTTCTTTTCCTTTTCTTTTTCTTTTTCTTTTTTTCTTTTCTTCTTTTTCTTTTTTTCTAGTTAGTTCGTTAGTTAGTTCCTGCATTTTACAGTAATTTTAGTTTTACAGTCCGTCTGATACCTCGTTTGATCATGATCTGTGTTCGTTTCCGTGTGCCTAACATAATGTGTCTTACACCCACATCTTCCTCGCTTTTGCCCTTACGATGCGAGGATTTTCTTCTTCTTCTTCTTCTTTCTTTCTTTCTTCTTCTTTCTTTCTTTCTTTCTTTCTTTCTTTAATTCATTTTTTGTTTGTTTGTTAGCTTGTTTCGACGATCCTATATTCTAAACACACACAAACACAAAGCCCGCAACTTCTTACCTTGCGCCCATTGCATCCAAGCCATCGTTGACACCTTCTTCGGAGACCGCGTGGCGCTTGAGAGGTCCATGACCGTCGACAGCCTTCCCACACAACGGACCTGGAGGAAAACGTAGCCAGTAATGTTGTATTTGTTGACTTTGTGTTCATGCGTTGACTGATGCCGAAAGAATGATCAGTTGGCCCATAAGACATTGGTAATAAAGTACATATTTTTGGATTGATAATATCCAACCTGTAGTTTACGTTGACGACGGCAACAAGTGTTTTTGACAAGTGGTGTCGTTGCCACGGGTGTACTTGGAAGTAATGATAAATTCGATAGGAAAGAACACACACTTACACATATACATACACACACAAATATATATATATACATATATATATA
>NC_051396.1:7807926-7820652 GCF_015228065.2 Penaeus monodon
AAAATTGTGGGGGTGGTATATACTAAAGATATATAAATAAAAATTATTTTGGGGGCCCCCCCACATATATATATTTTATATTATATATAAAATATTTTATATGTAATAAAATTTATATATATCTCCCCCCCCTTCCCCCCACCCTTTTTTTTCCATAGTAAATTGGGGTTTTTTGGGGACAAAAAAAATTTTTTGGTTTTCCCAAACCCCCCGTTTTTTTTTTTTTGTTTTTGTTTTTTTTTTTTTTAGCAATTTTACGGGGGGAACCTCTTTTTGAAAATACAAAAGCCATTTGTGCTGCCCAACGGGGGGACCCCACTGGGAAAAAAGGGCGGGCCCCCCGGGGGGTTCAAAAATTTTTCATATTTTCTGCCTAAAAAACAGTTTTTTTGGGCCCATGGCGAAAGCAAAAAGTTACCCCCCCCAAAAAAGGCCCCTTTTTTAAATGCGGGCCCCAATTTCTAGACCTCAAATGCAGTTCCCCCACCTCCTTTTTTTCAACCGGGAAAAAGGAAAATTTTGGGAGGCGGGGGGGGATTTTATTACTATCCCCTTGGAAAAGAAAAAAAAAATTACTATGGTTTTTATCAACCATCGAAAAAAATTTGTTACCCCTTTGTTTTTTTTTTTATTTACTAAACCCCCAAAACCCGTTTTTTGTTTTTTTTTCAATTTTTTCTTTTAAAGGTAACCCCTGTTTCGTTTTTTTTTTGTTACAAAAAATGTTTGTTTTTGTTTGGTGCATTTTAATAATAAAATATATATATATTATATTAAATATATATATATTTTATATATATTTTTTTTTTTTTTTTTTTTTTTTTTTTTTTTTGTTTTTTTTTTTTTTTTTTTTTTTTTTGTTTTGGTTTGTGTGGTTGTGGGGTGTTTTTGTGTGGGTTTGGGGTGGTGGTTGGTGGGTTGGGGGGTGTGTTTGTGGTTGTGTGTGGGGGGGTTTGTGTTTGGGTGGGGTGGGGTGTGCAAATCTCTTTCTTTTTAACGGTAGGTTCTGTCCTGACCGCCGTGGGTCCAACGGGGCAAAAAAAACTTTTAATTGTAGTTTTCAGGGTTTGGGATGCCTTCGGGAGTGAGTACGTGGGTAGGGTTCCCCCCAGTTTCCCTTTTTCCACGGAGAGTGCGGTTTGGTTTCCTTTGTTGTTAATGCCACTACATTTTGTTAAAAAATATATATATAATATTTATTATTATAATATATATAATTATTTTATATAATAATATACATATATTATATGTGGTGGTGTGTGTGGTTGTGTGTGGGTTGTGGTGTGTTTGTGTTGGTGTTTTTGTGTGGGGGGTGGTTGGTGTGTTGTTGGTGGGTGTGGTGGGTGTGGGGGGTGGTGTTTGGGTGTGTGTGTGTGTTGTGTTGTGGTGTGGTTGTTTTGGGCCATTACCTCTTCAGACCATGATGTTTCGATTCAGCCACGTCACGAGGGTTTCTAATTAGTAGCATCCCATCTATATTCCACGTGCACTTGGCAGGTAGGTGGGCGGCATTCGTCCGTTTTCCCCCCTAAACATGAATTGAACAACCTAAAGGGCCAATGGGGCCGTGGGTTTACGTAAATCGTCTAGGGGCAGAGGGTGCTGAACTACTCGGTCAGACTCTAGGCTCGTAATGTTGCGTTTCTCGGATTTTCAGAAAGCCGCGGATACATTTGCGAATTTTGCAGTTTGCCAAATTATGGATGCGGACGAGAATGTGGGTGTCGTGATTACCGTGATATCCGAATATAGCCATGCTATTCTTCCTAATTTACATTTAAGTCTTATCCAATGGGTTATACATTCTACTGTGATGTATACATGGTTCATACCTTTGTTTCATTTATGTGTTTGAAAATTATATATTATATAAGGTCAATAATCCGTAAAATTTAATCACAACCGGTGCGGATGTTTGGTAACAGATTATAACTTTGTGCAGACATTCGTTTGTTCTCTGCCTACTCCATTTTTCATTTTCGGGTATCTTATTCTACACAATACAAAAGGCTATTTTGAAAACCGCCAGAGGAAATTTGCTATTCCCTGGGTGTAAAGTGCAGTAGAATAATAATCAGAATGAGAGAGATGGGGGAGGGAGATAAAGAGAGGGTGAGTGAGTAAAAGAGAGAGAGGAAAGGAGAGATAGAATTCAAGTAGAATTCAAGCAGACAGTGAGAGAGGAGGATGCTGTGAGCACTTCTTATTTGCGGAAGTAGATTTAACTACGTACGTTTTGTCATCAAACAGATGAATGCCGATACGAGTGATGTTAAATATTACTAAATCCGTAGAAGCGAATTTTTGATTTATCAGGATGTGTATGCAAATCTTCGATACTAACCCAGGCTGCTTTAAGACGATAAGCCCTTGCACATGCAATGTATGGTGAAAAAACTGCGAGAAAAGCAGAGAATCCTAAATGACGGGCAAATATCATGCTGGAACGGTAAAATTCAGAGTAGGGTCGGTGGAATTCTACAGCGTAACTTCCATACTATTAAGAAGACAAGAAAAGTTTAACCCTAAAGATTATTCAAGTTTATGCCCCAACCTACAGTCATAGCGATAGAGAGGCAGTTTCCATGAAGATCTTCAATAAGCGACCGATAGACCAAAGACCCATTTTACCTTTGTTAATACCACGGTTGGAGAAAGGGTACAAAGAGTACCATGGAATAAGTTAAAGAAATGCCAATAGAATCTGCCGAGGTTCGATTGCTCTTTATCATGAATGCATTTTTTCGTAAAATGAAATCAAATGAAAAAAATCGAGAGGAAGTGGATACATATGTTGGGAATTGAATAGTAAATCGACTTCATAATTAGGAAGAGGTGCCATAGTCCAAAAAGATGGAAGTGATTAAGTAAATGTGGATAGTGGCCGTAGAATGGTTGGAAGTGAAATTATACTCTGCATCTCACAAGGTAAGGGGATAAACTCACAAGAAAATCTCTCCTCAATCAAGTTAATCTGAAAACAAGATTAAACGAAATTATCTATAACATACAAATAACACACACACACACACACACACACACACACACACACACACACACACACACACACACACACACACATATATATATATATATATAATATATATATAATATATATATATATATATATATATATATATATATATATATATATATATATATATGTCGAGATCGATGTTTAGTACTATACTTAACAAAATTGCCAACCTCACCGAAATGTTAATTTACGTATTTTTATTTTGATGGCATTTTGAGTAATTGTCCAAGATATGTATAGGCGTCTTCTGTATGCGTCAGTAAAGTTAATAACGTATTAAAGTTGAACTGAAATCTATCGTAGTCTACCTATACCGATGATGCACGACCCACTTGCCAGACGTACAAATTAGAGTGATAATCAGTAAATTTGCTATTTTACATGAAAGAGATGGCATTTGTGTAATAGTAATAGGTACTTTAATTTACATGTTGCACGTTAATGTTGATAACGAGACATACACGGCAGCAATGTGTCAGTACACATAAGATATATAAAGGACTTCAAGTAGCCTTTGAATTTTATAGGCAGTTTAACTGAAGGTGCCAAACTAAATTTTTCGTAACATCAATTCATATTCGGGTTTTCTCTGACAGTTCTTCCTCGTGTGTGATCGCGGGGCACGGGTAGGGTAGTTTTTTCAGGGTGTTGTCAGCAAAGACTGATAAATTTCCACGCGGTTTTGCAGTTCATTATAGTTTAAATAATCAGAATGTTTGTATTTTGAATTTGATACCTAATAGCGAAGTTATGAAAAGCTTTCTCTTTTTATTCCATTGATATATTGTGTAAGATAGGAATGTTTTCCCAACCTGGAAATATTTTTGCCCTTTTTCCTGTGCCTGTAAAAACTCTGTAATGGGGATGTGGATGTAATATATTTCCATATAATGTAATGTTTTTGTTTATATGTAAACATAAAATATATGTAATGTTTTATTATGTTAAAACATAAAATATGTTTAGTTTTATATATATACATATACCATAACTTTAACTTTACATACAATATTATTATATAAATATATATAATATAATAATATATATATATTTAATTATATAATATATAATAACAGAGAAGGAATATCAAGGCACAAGGGGAGGAAAAAATATCCCAAGCCAATATGCCCAATATTTTTTTTAGTAGTAACCGGAAAAACAATTCGTTTAGTAAAAATAAAATGAAAAGCAAAGGGCCAAAAAAAAACCCCACTATGCTGAGGAAAACCCCCCCGAAGACCACATGGGGGAAATAGAGGCTAAAACTAACCCATCAAAAATGAACCACACTGGCTGGTCCCCACCGTTTAAAAAAAATCAATTGAATTAACTTTAACCACCAAAACCAAAAAACCCTTTTTTTTCCAACTAAAAATATCAAAAAAGCCCCTTTGTGAATTGGTTTTAAAAGCTTTTTGGGACGCAAAAAAACCCCAATATCTAAAAGCAGGGAACAAATTTCATGCAACCAACCACAAAGGGAAAATTTTGCCTTTTTATTTGGGAGTTGAGTCCCTTTTCTAAACCTAAAAATGGGTTCTTGGGAAAGAAAAAACGGGGCCTCAAAAATACCCGGATGGGGACGTTGGGAACGTTTAAAAAAAAAAAACTTGGGGTAAATGAAATGTGCTTATAGTAAGAAACTGAAGCTAGTAAGGCCCTTGGGAGTAAGGGTAACACTGCCAAAGCGCCAGCGGAAGGAACTAATTATATTGCAATAGTCAAAATATTATCGAAAAGAAAAAGGGTTATTTAAAGGGGAAGATTGATTGTTTATTGTCCAAGCATTGTCGTGCTCAGAGAATGCCGTAAAAATTACATTTTTAAATGTTTTGGAGCATCATGGTCATTTAAATTCATTTAATTTGTCTTTATTGTTTCACAACCATAGTTTGTAATTAAATTCATAAAAATGTTAATGAAACCGTAATGGAGATAATGTAATTTCAAAGAACTAGTATATAGAAAACAGAAACGGTACGGGGGCATTCTTGTTTTTACTCTTTTTGTCTATATTTTAATTATTATTGTGTTATTATTATTAGGAGAAAGGAGGGTATAGAATTAGCTTTCAAATTTAATAAACTTAGTAATTAATTTTATTGTTATTTTCCTATACATCTAATTGTTATATTTAATTAACACATTGTAATATGCCGCCTGTTCATTGATATATGATTATAGATTGAGAAAAGAATTTGGATAAAACTGGAAGTTGGCACACTCATCAAACTAATAAACTCAAGCCACATTATGAGCCTTATGAAAGTCATGTTAACTCACATTAAATCTTAAAGTAAATCTAATTAGGTTTTTTCGGGGTTTCCTTCTAACCTTAAACCCCGGGTGTTGGTGACAATACCGAAGACATTGGTTTTATAGCTAATATTAGAGAATTTCAATCCTGACTAGAGACTGAAAAGTTAGAAAGAATAATATACCCTTTTCATATCTTAAAATTTTAACTAACACTATTGGAGGCAACATTTAAAATTTACCTCTCTCTCTCTCTCTCTCTCTCTCTCTCTCTCTCTCTCTCTCTATATATAATATAATATAATAATATATATATTATATTATATATATATAAATAAATAGTATATATTATATATATATATATATATATATATATATATATAATAATGGTGTGTATGTGTGTGTGTGTGGTGTGTGGGGTGTGTGTGTGGGTGTGTGTTCATGTGCATGTGCGGTATTGTTTTGAATGAGAGAGAAGAGGGGGGTGTTGTTGTGTGTATGGTGTGGTGTGTGTTGTGTGGTGTGTGTGTGGTGTGTGTGGTCTGTTGTGTGTCTGTGTTGTTTGTGTGTGTTGTGTGTGTGTGTGTGGTTGTGTTCATGTGCATGTGCGTTTGTTTGAATGAGAGGGAGAGTGTGTGTGTGTGTGTGTGTGTGTGTATTTGTTTTAGTTATCTATGAATATTGTAAAGCTATAAACAAATTTCTATCATCATTTATTATCATTAGGATCATTGTAGTTATCATGAGTATTAGAAGTGTACTAGCAGTACTAGCACCAGCAACAATGATATTTCATAATTATTCTTACTGATACTCTCACCTTCTACTTATCATTTATCATTTTCTTATCATATATAAGATTATCATTATGATCATCATTATAATTATCATTGTTTTGCTATCATAATCTATTTTATGTTATCCGTTTAACATGAGCACTGCCATCATTATTGCCTCTATTATTTGTGTCGAAATATTCTTACTAAAAGCACACATTATAATTATCAATATCATCCATATGGACAGGTACCATTATTATCAACATCTACGATGCTAATGCAGGTTCACCATTCACATATTTGTAGCACAGACTGCTTGTCTACATTTCCTTCATTTGTTTTTCCTGCGTCAGCATATTTCATCAGCATAAATTTCATGGTAGCACGAACACTGATAAAATCAATAATAACGAAGATAAAATTGGATTAAAATTATGTAAGGAGTAATTCAGTTTGGATATATTACGTGCATCGGTATTTGTGTAAGAATATAGTCATACAAATATATCTGCATACATGTACAACCTGTACATACACAAATGCAAAAACATACGCACGCACATGTACATATGTGTAGGGTGCATGCGAGTGTGTTTACTGTAGGTGCAAGTATATACAAACTCAAACTCTTTTCACCAGTTTTCAGAGCCTAAACTTGCATGTATATGACAGACTCACGTGCGTGGTCAGCTGTAGTAGTAGTACCGTTGTGATAGCTGGCCTTAGCGTGAATGACACGTATCAACACTAAACACAAATTGTTGCTGTAGTACCCGGAGGATTGGGAAGAAGCGTGTACTCCCGGCGTGGTTGCCAAACACTGTAAGCCGTGACAAGTCAATGTCCTGTGTCTTAACTTTTTCGTGCTGCTAAGAGTATACTTCTAAAAGATGTTTGCGTTTCTGTTTGTGTGTGTTTTTGCTTGATATAAATGTGCATGTATGTGTACATATATGTGTATGTATATATATACATATCTATCTATCTATATATATATATATATATATATATATATATATATATATATATATATATATATATATATATATATATACAATTATATATTTATATAATTATATATTTATGTGTGTGGGGGAGGGTGTATGATTGTGTTCTTGTATAGTTTGGATGTTTGTCTGTGAGTGAGTGTATCTTCATTTCCCACGCTCAGGATTAGATTATTTATGCTTAAGTTACCCCCACTCGCCTTTAGTTAAGTTCACCTACCCCTTCCCATTTTACGTAAAGTTAAACTTGTTAACATAAATTTGCCGGCATTAGTTTGACTTCCGCTTCTTATTATGACGTTTATCCTAGTGCTGTTTCAGACAATTTTAAAAATTTAACTCTATTATCAGGAATTTCTGCAGGCAAAGGATAATGATAAGTCCGATATGCAAAGCTTAGCCTCGCCCGGGGTATGCCAATGAGGGGAGCCCGGCAGGCAAAGCCTTAACTAAAAGTATTGTATTGTTAGACTGATGCCTTGATTAATACAGAGTCTGTGTGTACATTTACCGCATAAACCTTTTTGTTTTCATGAAAAGATTGTATACTAAGACAAGTTTAAGTCTATAATGTTTCAGTTTTAAGAGATATAGTCAAATTTGTATCAAAGTGGACGTTGGGGACATGTTGGTAGAGGAACATGCTTACAAAGCCGTGGGATAATGCGGTAGGATGGCCATTACCTGTTTGCTCCGCCTTTGTCCCCAACATGCTGGCGTCATTATGCCAGTACTTACAGCTGAGTCAACCGAGAGGGGCGACCGGGCGCGAACCCAGGACCATGCGACTGTAAAGCCAGCGCTCTACCATTGAGCTATGAACCCTCTTTTAAGAGAAAGGCCTACATATCATTCTGTTCCATACTCATTAAAACGGACAGTGTCCCGGTGTAAGGACGGGAGTTTATGAACGGAATAATTCAGAATTAAGCAAAAAAACACGTGCAGTTTCAAAATTAATTTTACAGATGCCAGCTTAACTTACCGCGATAACTGTTATTTGATGACAACTGAAAAGGAGAGGAACTTGAGACCCCGTTGAGATCACAGAGAGAGAGAGAGAAAGACAAAGACAGATAGAAAAACATTAAAGAAGAGAGGGAGAGAGGAACATTTCAATTCCAGAGATATAATTCAAAAGAACAGAAGAGATGACGAGCTGCATTGAGATAAATCATATATAAAAGGAAGGTTAGAATGACCTAGTGAAAACCAAAGACATATGTTGATAAAAATATTTTTTTATTATTATTTATTATTTGCAGTAGAGTAAAAACAATAAAACGTGTGTCATAGTAGTTTTAACAACAGTTGTAAAAAGAAAATATGAAATAGTAAAACCTTTTAACATCATAAGAACTTACAACAATTACAAATCAATATTTTTTTTATTAGTGTGAACGACGTATTATCCACCTTTATAAAAGTGTTTTTTATACCCTTTACCACATTACTCTACCAACAAAACATTCAATACAGTCATACAAATATGGATATTCCATGAAAGCTTATATATATATGTGTGTGTTGGTGGTGTTTGTGTGGTGTGGTGTGGTGTGGGTGTGGTGTGTGTGTTGTGTGTGTGTGGTGGTGTGGTGTGGGTTGTGTGTGTGTTGGTGTGGTGTGGTTGGGGTGTGTTGTGCGTTGTGTGTCCTATATATATATAATATATATATATAATATATAATATATATATATATATATATATTATATATATATATATTATCAGTATGAAATACATATTTTGTATGTGTGTGGCCTTCTACATGTCTGTGTGATATATATATATAATATATATATAATATATATATTATATTATATATAATATTTTAATATGTGTGTTGGTGTGTGTGTGTGGTGTGTGTGTGGTGTGTTGTGTGTGTGTGTGTGTGTGTGTGTGGTGTGTTTGGTGTGTGTTTGGTGTTGTGTGTGTGTGTTTGTGTGTGGTTTGGTGTGTGGTTGGTGGTTGTGTGTGTGGTGTGTTTTTAATATAAAAATATTATAATATTATAATTATTATTATATATTATTGTGTGTGTGGTGTGTGTGTGTGTGGTGTGGTGTTGGGGTGTGGTGTGTTTGGTGTGTTGTGTGTGTGGTGTGTGTGTTTGGTGTTGTTGTGTATTAAATATATATCTATTATATCAATATATTATTAATATATATGTAAATGTGTTATAATGGATATATATATATTATATATTTAATATTATATTTAATGTGTATATTATATTATATATATTATATATATATATATATATTATGCATATATATTATTATACACAAATGCATATGTATGTATATATACATATATAGATGTGTGTGTGTGTGTGTGTGTGTGTGTGTGTGTGTGTTTTGTGTGTGGTGTGTGTTGGGTTGTGTGTGGTGTGTGTGTGGTTTTGTGCGTGTGCGTGGTGCGTGTGCGTGTTGCGTGTGGGCGTGGTTGCGTGTGCGTGTACGTGTGCGTGTGCGTGTGCGTGTGCGTGTGCGTGAATATAGATCAACAGTGGAATAGTTTTATAATACAATAAGAAAACTGGACAACATGAAATTGATATAATTCGACCATATAAACTATATAACAAGGTAACCCATACAAAAATTGCACGTTTTCTATGAAAGCTAACAATTCACAACAACAGGTATGATGTGATAAACATGATGGTATCTTACATTCTGTATATTTGTATAAAGTTAGGATGGTTGTTTTGCTTAGCTGTGTAATTGTCACCATGTGTTTGTGTATATACCTCCCACCTCTGCAACATTATTGATACTAATGTGAGCGATGACCTAACAAATGAAACGCAGAATGGAATAACAAATAAGAATCACTCCACTTAAATAGTTTCCAAGACTAGATTTTTACACGAAGGCATCTATCTAAACCTGAGATAACTAACTATTTATCCCAAATAATCTGAAGAAGTCTGCCGCGTCTGTAGTAACGGCTGGCACTGGCGACGGCCTGAGGCGTCGTGGGCGCCACAGCAGGCGTGGCAGGAGTGGCAGAGGTTGAAGTCGTCTGCGAAGGGAGGGAGAGTGCCACAGAATCCCCTCCTGGTAACGGCGCGTCGACCACTAAAGAAGTAAGAGCTGGGACTGGGATATAGGCCGGCCCAGCTTCACGGTCGTATTCGTGCTCTGTAGTCGTGGCTACGGGAGACGCAGTGGTCGAACCGGCAAGGCTATTTTCCGCTGACGATCGGCGACCTTCTGGAATCGCCGGGGCCTGACTTGGGGACGAAGTCGTGGCCGTCGAACTATCAATGAAGAACGCATTTGTTGTTCTCTGAGGTTTCGTAGTTCTGGTTGTTGGCTGCGTAGTTAATCTGTTGCGTATTATTCTTCGTGTCGTGGCCCTAGTCGTTGGGAACCTAAAGCCCCTAGAGTTCGTTGTGGAGAACTGTATCACTGGTGTTTTAACAGTAGTGAACCGAAAGCCAGGCGAGGCAGTAGTAGATGCCTGTGAAAGTTTGCTTGTGGGGAACCGGAATCCTGGTCTCCGCGTAGTGGTAGTTCTAGCTGTAGTGGTTAATCTCGTAAACGGTTTTTGTGTCGTGGTAGTTGTAGTCGTGGTGCTAGGAGGTCTATTAAACGGTCTCTGTGTCGTGGTTGTCGTAGTGGTTGTGGTAGGAGGTCTCGTAATAGGTAGTTGTGTGGTAGTGGCTGTAGTGGCAGCGGTTACGGTCGTAGTTGGGGACCTCGTCGTGATGCGAGGGGAGGTGAACGCCACTCGAGCATTAGTCGTTCTCTGAGAGGCTGCGGTCGTCCTGGCACTCGCTGTCGGTGCGGTCGTGGTCTTGGGACTGATCTTCATGAATTCGAAGAAGGAGAATCCGTTGTTGGAGAGAATGTCGTTTTCCGAGATTTCTCTCCCCTGGGTGACGTCATTTCCGGTTTGTGACGGTGCCAGATAGCCGCTTTGTACCTGATTGTTATTATTGCCTCTATTAATGTTGGCATTGTCTTTGTTGTTATTATTATTATTGACTCTATTGATGCTGTTATTGTTATTGGTTGTACCTCTGTTACTGTTGTTATTGCTGCTTATGTTATCGTTATTGGTACCCCTGTTATTGTTATTATTACTGTTGCTGGTACCTCTGTTGTTACCGCTAATGTTATTATTGCTAATACCGTTGATATTTGTAATCGCTGGTGTTCTGTTAATGCTATTACCGTTGTTCCTGTTGATGTTTCCGTTTGGATTTCCGTTAGTTCTGTTAGCATTATTGTTAACATTTCTGTTGTTGTTTATATTGTTATTATATCCGTTTGTATTTCTATTTGAATTTCCGTTGAAGTTAATATTATTGCCGTTGACATTTCCGTTGTTACTGTTGAAATTTCCGTTGTTACTGTTGAAATTCCCATTTGCATTTCTGTTAGAATTTCTATTTCCATACATGTTATTAACACCGTTTATGTTATTTCTGTTGCCTCCGCCAAGGTTGTTGACAATGCCGTTGTTACCGTTGAAATTTCCCGTTCCGCCGTTTACCATTCATTTTTTTCCGTTTTTATGTTTTTCCCGTTTCCTTTGTTTTTTCCTTTTTTGCATTGCTGTTCGAATTACCGTACATATTATTATTACCGTTGATTCTGTTGAGATTATTATTACCGTTTCTGTTATTACCGCTGATCCTGTTAATTGCGTTAATTCCGTTGGTGTTTCCAGGACCCGTTGCTCCATTACCGTTATTACTGTTACCGTTGTTTGCGTTTCCGTTATTATCGCTCCCGTTGTTCCCGATAGGACTATTGTTGGCGTTTCTGTTGTTTCCGTTAATATTGCTGACGTTTCCAATGCTGTTTGTATTTCCGCTTGAATCTCCATTTCCGTTATTTCTGTTACTCACGTTTCCGTTTGTTCCCCCGTTACCGTTGCTGTTTACGTTTGCAGGAAGGACTGTTTACGTTCCCGTTAACATCTCTGTTGTTATTTCCGTTAGAATTTCTGTTGTTCGGGTTCTTCAAGGCGCCCGTGTTGGTTATACTGTTGATATTGTTCACGTTAATTTTTTGGTTCCTTTTTAAAATTATCTTTGTTTGGAATCCCTTTCTGTTGTTATTAAGGCTCTCGATGATGTTATTTAATCCGTTATTGGCATTCCCGTTGTTCCTGTTGAGAATTCTGTCGAAGCCGTTGCTAAATTAGAGTGTGTTGGGGTTTGTTTTTTTTTTCCGTTTTTTTCTTTTTTAATGGGCGGTTGTTGGTGTTCCTGCTTCCCCTTTTGGTTTTTCCCATTTGGTGTGACGCCTTTGTTTCCGTTTCCGTTGCCTGTATTACCGTTGTTACTGTTTCCAATATTGCTGTTGTTGATTAAATTTCCCGCGTTTCCGTTGTTATTACTATTCATATAACTTGCGTTGCCGTTATTTCTGCCGCCCCCCATTACCGTTGTTACCGTTTCTGTTGCCTGAACTGTTATTATTCAAATTTCCCGCATTGCTGTTGTTATTTCTGTTTCCTCCGTTGCCGTTGTTATTATTTCTGTTTCCTCCGTTGCCGTTGTTATTATTTCCTTTTTTTCCCTCCCCGTTGCTTTTTGTTTTTTGTTTCTGCTTTCTCCCTTTGGCCTTTTGTTTTTTTGTTTCCTGGTTTTTGCCTTTTTTGGGTTTAAAATTTTCATTTTCCCCAATT
>NC_051396.1:7820752-7838252 GCF_015228065.2 Penaeus monodon
CTTGCTAAACAACAACAACAACAAAAATTATTGAGGGTGCAAATGCACTTCATTTAAATTTGAGTTTGATTTGAATATCTAAAATAGAACGTTCAGATTGACGTGTTTAGTTTAGTATTGTCTTGTATATGCACTTTGTTCCATTGTTCATAAATTTACTATTTGCATACCAAGCTACCAACCATAGTTCTTATGGGAAAAAAGACAAGCATTGGTTTGTGAAAATACCAAATAAGTAATAAAATGCACTAAGGATTTTCCAGGACTTTGCATTATAACATGTGTTTTTTTTATAATCTAAACCGAATTTGATCTTACTGTTTGGCAAAGAGGTTGAATGTGAAAATAAGTTAATTTATGTAAATTAATTTCTTGCTTGTCTTATTCATCTTTGCATTATCTTTCAAAAACATATCTATGTTTAGATGGCTTATTATTTGGGTAATATAATTTTTGAGTAACATATAAATCCAATTATCACATTTTTAATTAGTACGGATAAATAGGCGGAGGACTTGAAACTCATATTTTCCCTAAATTGGAAACTACTGCATTAGGTCAATAAAATAAATAAACAATAAAAGTTACTAGCACTGCTAATCGATTATTTAGCAACTGGTTCCTCACGACTTCAACATTCCTATCCTTTAACAATATCTGGTTGTAAGTGGTTCGTAAAGTATTTGCCACTGCAGAAGAAATGAAGTGTGACGCGAAGAGAAAATTACATACTGTTTTCTATCGTCACGCCATCACGAACAAAAAGCTAAGGTTTTGACAAGGACCAGTGTTCGTGTGTATTAAACCGTGCCTGTGTGTAGTACGCCGGCAAGCAGTGCCACATCCAACTGCTTTGTTGTCAATGTTGTCTTGGTAGGTTAACGCAGGTGTGAATATATGCGTGGGTGGGTGTATATATGTGTGTATGTATGTATGTATGTATATATATATATATATATTATAATATACATAATATATATATATATAATATACACACACACAACACACACACACACACACACACACAACACACACACACACACACACAAAACACACACACACACACAACAATATATTATATATAATATATATATAAATTATATATATTACAATTCTACACAATACATTATATATATATGCACTTCACAACAAAAACACAAAACACGCACACGACACGCACACGTACACGCACACGCACACACACAACAACAACACAAACACACACACACACACACACACACCACACAACCCCACACAACACACACACACACACACACACCGGATATTGGGGTTCGTAATGCAGCAAAAACAGTGCGGCATGCATGCGTGACTATATTATTTCTTAACACGTATTGCCATGAATATAAAAACATATATTAATAACAACACACGCTCCATCACATTCCAATTTCTAGTATGGTGCGCTTCGTTGGCTCGGCTTCGAAGCTCACGACTTCTCAGCGAAACAGCGTGGCCAAGATCCTCTGTCTCACACAACTTTCAACAAACTCAGGATACCGCAGCCTCCCGACAGCGGTCTCTCTATTTACGATGACCTTTTATTATTATATTTTTTATTCACTGAACGTTGATCAGACCGGGTTTCGCGTAAGCCACCCGTAAGTGGGGTATTAATTAAGGGATGTGGGGTAGTGATTTATAAGATCAAATAGCGTTATCTTGTAAGGGCAAGATGATAACGTTCTCATCTAGGAAGAGGATGTTGAATGGGCAAGTCTAAGGGGTGTAGGATGCAAAAAGGAACTGAAAAATCTGTAAGCCAGAGGAAGTGGAATATCGAGTTCTCAGAGGAAAATCTGATGAGGACGAATTGCCTTGTAGAATGGGTCAAGAAAGTAGATAGTGAAGTAGAGACTCAGATGTCAGAGCTCTGCAGTGTTGACATTCTCGGGGGTTCCTCTTTGCTGTCTTGAAGTACACCTATAGCCTAATCATAGTCTTTATGAGTAGTGGTTCTTGTAATGGGAGGTCTTTCATAAAAGGTAACCTCCTTGTACCAAATGGCTGAAGGAGAGCCTCTGGATACACAGACTAGGTGCTCTATCCTGCTTTCTAATGTGACGTCTGCGTATGGTCATTGCAACTGGAATAGGCTAGGAGGAATAACTGCACTGATGTGGCTGCAGTAGAGGCAGAGATTGTGGCTTGATCTGCTATGTCATTTCCTGTAATGTTGCGAGATTTGGAATCCAATTAAGAGTGACATTGTGACCTCCAGAGGCTAGTTGCTGGAGTTTAGCTGTAACAGATGTGATAAGGTAGATGTTATCAGTGGCGAATCCGCTCTGTATTGCTTTCCTACAGAAAGGGAGTCCATATATGTGTATTCTTTGTATGTCTTTGGTAAGAGCATAAGAGAGTGTTTTGGATATGGCATAGACCTCAAACTGAAGGGTAGAGTTCCAGCCTGAATAGTCTGGAAAATGGATTGCAGCTTCAGAATTCCCAGTAGAGTGGTTTATAGAAACCATTAGTGTAAACTTTTATCTCATTTCTTGAAATGGAATTGTTTATGGAGTCCGCACCTTGCTGTAACACATGTGAACTACATTGTGCTTTCTTTGTTGGTAGGGGAGTAATTATGGTCTGGAAAGGGGGATCCGACCATGGTGGAAGTGGCTCATTTAGAGGATGAGCTGAGTCTGTGTGTCTCCTTGCTAAGAAATGAGTGATGCCTCCTGTCTTGATTGTTTCTTTTGGACATTTGTGTGTGTCAGCCCTTGCTGTGTAGTAAATTTTGTCTGATATTAATTCTGGAAAGGATTCTCTCTCTAAAAGGCATTTTTATACTGGAAGTAAGTGCCTTTGTCATATATGACAAAGGGCTCCAGGTATAACTCATGGCCTGGTTTTGAACTGTCTCGAGCTTGGAGAGTTGTGCAGAGGCAAGTTCGAGGAGTGATAAGACAGAGTAGTCAAACAATTGACCTTATGGCTTGAATGTAAAAAGTTCGGAGAATGCGGTAGCCTTGCACCTGCAGCTGTTGGTGGGTATGAAGGGTTGGTTGTGTTCGTAGGAGGATGTCTTGGAGCTGTGGTGAGGAGTAATCACTGGAAGCAAAAATGTGACCTAAGCATTTGTGTTTCTCTTTCGATTTCATGATTCTAGCTTAGATAGTTAGGGAAGGTCCAGGGTGTTCGCCAGAGGTATAGATGGCTGAGGATTTAGCAGGATTTATCTTAAGTCCAGTCCTGTTGCATTCCCTGCATATGATGTCAAGTGCATGTTCAGTATGTGCATATCTGTGTTGGCCAGTGGATACTAAACTGAAGGTCATCAGCATAAGTGAAGAGTTTTGTGCCTGCTTGAAAGGGAAGTTGAATTAACTGCTCAACCAAATAGACAGGGGTGATGATTCCATCCTGAGGTGTGCCCTGGTACGGGATGAGTGTCCTTGAAAGGATATGATGTTGATCTGTCTAAGGTAGTCCTTGACCCCCCCAGTAGTTTGCCATGTACTCCTTTTTCTGCAAGAATTGCAGTGATTGATGTAGGATCAGCAAGCTCGAAGGCTTTTTCCAAGTCTAACATGACTAAGATAGTTTTGGGGACATTGAGTCTGTTTAGGACTATTCTTTCCACATTTTTTTTCAACACAGTTAAGGAGGGATATGGGCCTGTAAAGCAGTCTGGTCTGTAGACTTGGGTATTGGGATTATGTGTTGTTAGTAGATAACTTGCAGTGAGACCATGACACATTAAATAGACCCAGAAGACGGTTGGGACCACATCTTCCTAAATGGCAGAGAATTTAATATATACCATCATCGCCAGAAGAGGTAGACTTGTATTTTGACAGAGCGAGCAAAAGCTCTTGCTCTGTTATTGGGTGGTCTGTATCTGCATGTGTGTCAATAGCGATGTTGACAATGGTTGATCTGAGTGGGAATAAGAATGAGAACATGTCTCACGATTCGTCAGAGAGAGTGTGGGAAGATGATTGGCTAGCAAAAATCTACTATTCTGTTTGCCTTCTTCTGACAAAGGATGAGCTGGCTGTTGGCATCTTTTTGTACAGTGGCTCGTCTAAGGTGTTGCCAAATATCTCAGAGAGGTATGACTACCAAGGGTTAAACACCATTCTAGCCATTCTCTCATTCCTTATATCCTTGAGTTCTTGCTAATCTGCTTGGAGGCTTCTCAGTACAAGGATAGATTGTTCAGAGAGTAATAATGAAGCAATTTTTTTTCTTATGAGAAGTCTGTTTTAGTTCAGGTACTCATAGTACCAGTGGTCTCTGTGGGTGTGTTCAAGTGGTCTTGATAGTGGAATTGAAGCATTTGCTGCTTAGTGTTGGTTCTCTAAAGTCTGACTCTAGTTGTTCTAAGTCTTTGTATTCAGGCCTATAGGACTGGTATCAGTCATAAATTTTTTGCCCTAAAATGTGGGTCGCTTTGTTACTGTTGACTAGGAGGTGATCTGGAGAGGAGGATAGGGCATGTCATCCTGCTTGGTTGATTTTGTGGTACCTATGAGTAAAGCTGTCATCACTGAGTTCTGGGTGATGAGCATTAATATCCTCTTATATAAATAGGGCTTGTTTCAGAAATGGCAGGATTTCTTTTAAGTCTAGATCTGCATATGTCTAGGGGGGTCTGTATATATTGCATATATCTAATGGGTCGTCATCAAGGTGTACTGTAACAGCCAAGGATTCGATGTTTGATCCACAGGAGGCTGGATTAAGAGTGAGGTTGCTTGGGATGGAGATCCTGATTGAAGTTAATAGACCACGAGTAGTAGCAGGACTATGAAATTGGTTATATTGTTGATAACCAGGTATAATGAGATTATAAGTATCTTTAAAAGCATTTTCTCGCTGTATGGCGACGTCTATTGCGTCTCTGTAGAGGACATCTTTAAGAAGAGAAAAGTGAGTCTTGCGGTTATGTATGTTCCACTGCAAGATTTTAATATCCTCCTTCTTGTGTTACTGTCATAGGTTGGTGTTGTTCCTCATGGAATGATAGGGGAGAGTCTGTTTGCCTTCATCTGTTGTGAAGATATCAGCATGATTAGATATCTGGAGATTGTGGTGTTTCTTTATAACTTGGGAAAGCGGGTGTTCCTGCAGCTGAAGTTAATTTTGGAGATAGTTGTGAGACTATCCTGAGGTGTGAGGTGTGAGGACTCTTGAAAATGGGGATCAGGAGTTCGATTTTATGCAGAATTTCTTGGTTTTGCTTCATTAGTGAGTTAATGGAGGTGGATAAGGCCAAGAATGAGGATGCAAGAGAGCTCAGAGGGCTCAGGTTATCATGCAGCTCAGCAGTTGTCAAGGGTATCTGCTCAGCTTGAAGTGATGTCAAGTGGAAAGATAGAATGAGAGCTTGGAAATTTTCTTCATGTTGTACATTAGTTGTGCGGATAGTGGGTTTGTGGAAGGCTTTGTTTCTTTTGCGAGCAACCCAACTCTCAAGTGTGGTGTTTAAGCTTGCAATTGTGGCATTTGGTGTTGACAGCTTCCCCTGCTTTTAACTGGTGAGACATATGGTTGTCATGTCATGTGACCCAGAGCAGATGGCACAACAAGCCATTGCTTTGCACATACTTTGGTGATGACCAAACATTTGGCAATTGTAACAGCATAGGTGTTCTTTACAGTACTTTCTCAGCTTATACTTACCGCAGTTTGCTAAAATCATTGTGTTCAGGAGTTGCTCCTTAGATTGTTGCAAGGGCTTGCCTTGTCTCGAGTTTAGTAATGCAAGACACACACCTGCTGAAAGTGACATGTGGCAGACTGGTAAGTATGTCCGTGGGGATTTCAGTTGGGAAAACTATGATGACTTTCTTTGTAGCTTCATTGGGGTCTAGGTATTTAATGCTAACAGTTTTACATTGCTGAGGGATCCTGTGCCTGCAAAGAACTTGCAATATTTTCCATCATAGGGTGAGGATGAAAGTGCTATTCATCATGACCTTGTTAGAGACTGTTAATGCTGGGATTTCGTTTCCAGTGGACAAGGGCATTATATGCTGTTCTAAAATAACGTTTTGGTCCAAGGGAGAATTTAATCGTCTTAAAATCTTAAAAGTCTAGGATTCTGTCTGAGAGGCAATTCTGGGGTGGCTGGGTGTGCCTGAGGTCCTGTGATCATCTTCCATGGTGACCTCAGCAGGTTTTTGTCGAATCACGTCAGTTTCTGGGCATTGCTGGTCAGCTTCAAGTTGATCGGCTGATACCATGTGCCTGTCTTCATTCGTTGAGGTTGCAGCATTGTTCTTGCTGTGGGGGGTCTTGGAGGGAGTAGAACTTCCCAGAGGAGATATTCCTTTGTGTTTCTCCTGTTTCTTGTTTTTCATGATTGAAATATATCTAAGAGGGCCTTACTACCTATAACCCTGGTTACTAAACCTACAGGCATGGGCAACCCACTCGGGTCCACCCCTCAGGAGTGTGTTGCGTCATGCCCCAGGGTTAACCTAAACCCATCAGCAAGAGAAACCCTTCTCAGTGGTTTAAGGTGACTGAACTTACCAGTCCCCCTCGTGGCTTTGCCCTTCTGTCCCCAGATGTGGATGCTGCCAGGCATGACACCTCTTGGCAGAGTTGGGACATTTGACTCTTGTGTCCCTTTGTCTTTCCTTGAGTGCCTTAAGGCACACCTCGGTGTTGTGTGCCTTGCTATAGACACCACGTTTGGGTTTGGCCTTGCAGCTAGTCTGGTGGTGATAGTATTTTTGGCACTTAAAGCACTGAAATGTCTCAGGCACATATGTTCTTAGATTTAAGGTGTCTCAGTTACCCATATCAAGGGTAGTGACTGGGGCACCTTTCAGGGTCATCAGGACTTGCCTGGTTGGGCTCTTCCCTTTCAACATTCGAGAAGCCTCCACGATGTGATGTGATCAGACCCACATCATGCAAGTGAGAAGCCAAGTAGCACCATCTTGACTCTCCTATCACCAGGATTCAGTGGTGAGAGACACACTTTCCTCCCGTCTTTAGGCTCCTTCATTTCCTGCAAGACATTCAGGGTAGATTGGTCTTTGGGCACAATAATCATGCCCGGGTCTCTGGCATCCTGGATTAACAACCAGACCGCCCTTTTGACTTGGATTCTGGGCTACAGTCGTAGTAGCAGCAGCTGTTTCGGCTGTTTCACCTTGTGCTCCTATCTCGGTTAGGGAGGACATCTGAGGGATACTCAGAGGTCTCCTTGATTTGGGTGCTGGCCTGGAGAGGCTGGCATGAGAATCCATTTGCTGGACAATCTCATGGACAGACATGTTTTTGGCTGATGTCATCCTGTGCTTTGGATTTTCCACTTGCCACTAGAAGCCATGTATGGCTTCAAAGTGACTGCTGTGGTCTGGGCCTTGCACAGCTCATCATTTGTATCTCTCCTTTTGTGTGTGTGTGTGTGTGTGTGAAATGTTTGCCATGTAATAAGCAGTTATTTCGTCCTCTCACGCCGTATGTTAGAACTAATGTCTAACAGCCACAGGAGTGTTGAGAGGATATTACACAGCCAATGGCCATTGTACCGCCACTCACGGTACCTGTATGAGTGCCAACGGCGACATTGACTGCTTGATCCTAGCCTCCCGAAGGAGACCAGCGGATTGACCTGACTGGGCCACGATCAGGCCACCACGATCAGACCAAAGATGCGTGTTGCTAGCCGTGTACTCATGCACGGCATCGCTCAACCTCCAGGACTCCCGTCTCCACAGCGCACAAGGCTGCCATGCACGGCATACACGTGGGTAGGTGTGAACCCGTGGGGAGAGACCACAGGGGATGCCCCTCCACCTACAAGATAGACATCATTGTTTGGAACCCTTTGTTCATCCCGCTCCAGTGAGACAGCCACCCAGAGGCTGATTCACCTCAGTAAGGGAGCTCAGGTCCTGCACCTCTTAGAGGAGGTTCCAGTGGCAGGACCACGAGTGTGTTGGTGGGGAGAGAGCGCTGGAGACATGTCGCTGCGGCCACCGGGAGAGAAGTGTCCATGGATGTCTAGGATTGCATGCACCGACATGCAATCCTAGACATATATGAAAGGCGCTGGTTGTTTTGAGTGAAGATTTGCTTATATGATTGAAGAAATGCGGGGTAAAGTGTCAATGGGAAAAGGGGGAAAGTAAGCAGAAGGCGGAAGATAAGGAAAGAAAAGAGGAGAGAAAGGGTTTAAAAAATTAGCGGACGAACGGACGAGAGAAAGGCGGATGCAGAAAAGTAGACCGAGGACGGAACAATGAGAGGGAGAACAAACGAGAAAGAAAAGAACAGAAAACGTCAGGAAATGAAAGACCAAAGAGCTAGGGTACGAAAAGGAACATATCAAAAGAAGAAGAAATATGACAATTACAAAGATTATTCTGCCTATTTTTTGTTCTTATTTTCACCAGCCACAGAATATGCCATTCAATGTACCCTCGATAAACTATTCTTAATCACGAGAGACTGAAGGCTTGCGTTACAAAAATGGTCCTCTGTATTCTGATTATAATTTTTGTCTGCTTTCTAAAGACTTTTAGTTTGTAAGGATTTATAGATAGGTAATAATATAATATAATATTTTAGCATTATAACTGTTATTATTATGACTCATTTCTAGCATATCTCAGCTATTATTGCTGTTATACATCTACATTTGTCAACATGAATACGGTTCATAATTATTATCGTTATTAATTGTAATTATTATTATCATCATTTTTACCATCATTATTATTATTATTTTGGTATTGGATTTATATTATTTTATATTAGAAAAACCTGCACTGCACAAGCTAGATTCATTGAAAAGGAAACATAAGTTTCGAAATCCTACTAGATTTCATAATATATATATATATATATATATATATATATATATATATATTATGATAATATATAATATATAAATATAATAATAATAATAATAATACATAAAATGGACTAAATATATATATTATAATATATATATATATAATATGAAAATAGTATATTATATATATATCATAATCTATATATATAATATATGTATGTAGGTATGTAATATATGTATATAAATTTATTCAACATACATAACATACATTACATTCATAGGAATGGACTAAATATTATTTTTAACATTAACACTGCAAAAAGTCCATATTTTTTCTCTTTCTTAAACCTGTCGGATAGAGGGCCAAGACTGATCAACAATCCATAATCACTAATTTAGGTGGACAAACAATGCAACGAAATACGTTAACACATTCCATAGTGTAACGTATTGTCGAGTTAAGAAATAAAAATTTAAAAACAGTCGCCACGATCGTTTTATAGTTCTTAATGATAAACAAGCATAAAGGCGCGTAAACTGCCATAAATTATCAGTGGAATCCTTTTACTATTCAGTGGACTGGAACAACCCAACCACCCATGTTGATTACTCATGCGAAGGTACCATCTGGAACGCAGATCAAAGCATATTTTTATACACTACATATATCTAGCACTCATAACACCTGTTTAAGTTTCTCAGAAAGGGCGAATGCTTTGAGGGTCTATTTTTCATTAGTTTTTTTTTTTCTGTGATGGAAAACGTCGTCCAATTATTTTGAATGTTCGTCGCACACATTGTTAACTAAGGATTTGTTTATAAAATTTTTGCTTCTTGTGCATAAGTGAAATCGAATATAAATGCTTACGGATGCAGGTATATGTTATGTTATTTATATCTGTGATGTGTGTTAGTGTGTGCTGTGCGCATTGTTGTTGTGTGTGTGTTGTTGTGTGTGTGTGTGTTTGTGTGTGTGTTGGTTTGTGTGTGTGTTATGTGTATTGTGTTGTGTGTGTGTGTGTGTGTGTGTGTGTGTGTGTGTGTGTACATGTATATATAAATATATATGTGTATATATATATACATTTTTTTTTCCACGCAGGAAATCGGCCTCTCACAATTCATTATTTGAGAGGTTATTTGGCAGTCTCACCCTTGCCTGATTGGATGCCCTTCCTAATCAACAGCGGTTCGGCGTGCTTAACACCTGTGCCACGGCGGCGAATTCCCCTACGACACCTGCGTTTGACTTCTCAAGGCCATATGTCGTTTTCTCGCCGTTGGTTCGGGCGCGAGCGAGCAATTCAGAGCGCAGGTATTTTTACGATCTCTAAATTTAAATCTCTCCAAGGCTGTAGCCGCTGGGACAACCCAGTCCCCCCCTTTGGACCGATTTGGTCGAGCTGGATTTGGTCGGAATAGGGAAGGGGAAGGGATCCGAAGCAGAAGTCAGGGATAAATTTCTTCAACACACTTCTAAGTCCAAGGATCAGATGCAACAACATATACAGATGGTTCGAAATCTGAAAATGGTGGACTTTGCGGTAGTGAGCAGGAGATAGTCTTTCTTCGGCGGCCTCGATCTTGAGTTAAATGCCATCCTTGCAGCAGTCAAAACGACCAAAGATCTTAAGAACCATTCTGCTGTTATATATTGCAAATATCATAGTGCATTGCAAGCAAACAGGTGCTTGACCTTATCACATCCAAGAAAGTAACTCTGTGTGGGGGCCAGTGCATAGTGGTCTCCATGGGAATGTGAGTGAGCTGATCGGAGGGCCGAGGCAGCTGCTGCTCAGCCCTACGATGCCCGTTTTCCTCCCCCACACACCGACTTGAAACCCAGCATCAGAAGTAGTCTTCGTGATGAATGGGGGGGAGCAATGGAAGCACACTTCTAGAAACAAACTACGATATTAGAGATGACCTTGGCAGTTGGGTGACCATGTCCATCCCAACCGACAAGTAGAAATGGTAGGAATACAATATTAACTCAATGTGGGATAAAAGTGAAGCCCGTTGTGAGGGAGGCCAAGAGCCATTAACGGTCGCACATGTAATGGAAAGATGTACAACATTTTCAGACTAAATACGTAAATACTTGTCTCCCCCACATACACTGAAGAGCGTATTTGGGGAAGATTGTGTCGTAGAAAGGCAGAATAATTTTAAATAATCGGTCATAACAATTCTGACATCCGGGAAAGCAGAAAAATCCTATTCTTTCCGAGTCTCTTTGGCGGATTCTAGGTATGAAAAAAAAAACATGTATGTATGATGTTTTGTTTTGTAAAGATGAATAAATGAATATCTTTATAAACAGGTATACATACTGGCACATAAGAAAAAAAAATCTGAACATCCTATTGAAATTTGGCTTCACACAGACACCTCTTTAAAATTCCAGTCATTACCTTATTTATCATCAATAATTAACAAGGACGTGATATCCTCTGAACGAGAGAAAAAAATCCCGTGAGAAAGGCACAAGGATTCGATGCGATTACATTCATAAGAAGACATAAACATCTCATTATTCTCGATTTTTTTTGTTTATTTTTTTATTTTCTTTTTTTCTTTTTACAGAAAACCGAAAGCTCTCGTAAATATATTTATTTCTTGGGGATCTCCTTTCTGATTTCTATTCTCCAGACGTTTTATTCATTTATTTATTTATTTATATATATTTTTTTCCTTTTATATATATATATATAAAAGGCGGTCTGCTCTGTAGGGGCTATTCAGCATTCATGGTTCCATATTTTGCTTTCAGGACATGTCGAGACGCCTGCCTCTTTCGCCTCGTCGCCTGCCTCGACATGAAGATCCGTTTTCTCCTCTGTTTGCTCTTAGACTCCGTCACTGTTGCTGAATTTGGCTGAAAGTGATGATAAATCTCAACTGACTCGGGTCTTCCTGTCAAAAGCTGTAATGAAACTTCCTACCGAATCAAGAGCGTAAGAACTAGGGTATGTGCCCTACCCCCTACCCTGATCTCGAGATTCCACCTTCAACGGAAAAAAATCTGAAATTTAAGGTCGTCAGCGTCGGGCAATAAACATGCCTAAAGGGATCTTCTCACCCTCATTTTTGAACAATATTATCACACCGATTCGCAAAGGCACAAAAGCACGATGCGTCACGCTACTAGTATGATTTTACGATGTTTTGAGGCAAACGGCAAAACGTATTGAGCAAATTCATGTTTTTTTCGAAATGTGAGGTCTTAACATGCCTATTCATCGAGAGCGTAAACATTACCTGGGATATCTGGAATGCATTTGAAATAATCAATCAATCTGCAATGCATGAAGCATAACGGAACATTCGAAGGCACTTTTATCTCCTATATAGTTATTGGCGGGATTTACGTAGGCTAACGCAATAAAAAAAAGAAGAAAAAAATAAAATGATAATAAAGCCCCTGTTTTTCTCTGAAGCCTTGCATTTTTCTTCTTCCTGAAATTTATTAAAATTTTGCATATTGGTTCTTTACCACAATATTCATTTTCAATAACCATTTGATATGATTACATCTTCTTTGCTCTTCCTAAAAGTCATTTACACAGACACACCTCAGGCACTGCGACTGCCACCCACTGCATATACGTAAGTTATAGGTGAAGTCAAGGTATCTTTAAGGGAGGTAGCGTTATCCCCATTGGGATCTGTAGTAACACAAAACAAAATGTGATTTTATCCTATCTGTTATGTAAACTTCATCATAATAAAAAGAGATTCTCAAGCTTAAACAAAGGTGTCAACTTTTTTTGCGCTCCTTTTACTGATACTGACAATGAATAGAAAAACAAAAACAACCCGCACTTGGAAAGCGCTTTGACTTGTTGGACAATTTTGCTAAAAAGGATGTCTTGTGCTGTCGCTACTTTCCACGTAAATGCGAGAAACAGAAAGTTTATCGTCCACGAATTACGGACTTTTCATGAATTGACCCGTGTTTTGTTTATTTCATGTAAGAGAAATGAAATATAAAGCGTTACTTGAATCTTAAAAAAATTTTTTTGGGAAAAAAACTTTTTTCCTACCCCCGAAAATTTTCAAAAAAAAAAAAAAAACCCCCCCGTAAGAAACTTTTGGGGGGTTAAAATTTTTTTGGTTTGGGCCCTTTACCCCCTTAAAAACCCCCCTTAAAACCCCCCTTTTCCCGGGGGGATTCCCCCTTTTTCCCCCAACCGGAAAAAAAAATTTCCTTTGGAAAATTTTTTTTTTTTTTTTTTTTTTTTTTTTTTTTTTTTTTTTTTTTTTTTTTTTTTTTTTTTTTTTTTTTTTTTTTTTTTTTGGGTCCCTTTTCCTTTGGGCAAAAAAACAAAAGATTTCTCCCCCTTCATTTTTAAAAATTTTAACCCTTTTTTTGGGACAAAGAAAAATTGAAAATAGTAAAGCTTTACTTGAAGCCAAAAAAAAAAACCCTTTGGAATTTCATTTTTTCCGTATGGAAACACCACACAACAAACAACCAACAACCTAAAAACCACCAACACCAAACAAACAACACAAACACAACCCAATGGATTCGGAAATTAAAACCTAAAAAATTTTCAAAAGAGAAAAAAAAAAGGAAATAAGTGGTTTTCTGAGTGGAATTCTTTTTGAAAATTTATAAAAGATTTTTTTTAACCATATCTTTTAAACAATTTTTTATACTCCTTGGTCCCCAAAAGATAAAAGAAAACCTGCCACATAAAACCCACCATTTAAACCCTGTGGGAGAAGTTTTAAAGTTTTCCTTAAAGTGGAAACAAAAAAAAGTGTATCCTACCCCCCTCTCTTATTCTCCTAAACCTCCTTTTTCCCCTACACACAAAAAAACACTCCACAAACCAACACATCAAACACCCCCACCACAACAAACAAACCCCCACCCCCCCCAAAAACAAACTCCCCTTTTCTTTTCCCTTTTTTTTTTTCTTTTTATTTTCTCTTATTTCAAAACCCTCTTACCATTATCCCCATAAACAAAAAAAAACCCCACACACACACACACACACACAAACACACAACACCACCACAACACACAACACCACAAAACACCAAAACAGCACCAGGGCAAATATTAATATCTTTTTCTTTTTTCCCCTTTTTTTCCTTTTATTTTTTTTTTCTCTCCCTTTTCTTTCTCTTTTCTCCCCTTTTTTCCTTTCTCTCCCTCCCCTTCTTTCCTCCTTTTTTTCTGTTCTTCCCTGTCCCCTCCCCCCCCCTCTTTCTCTCTCCCTCTGTTTATTTTAAAAAAAAAATAAAAAAATAAAAAAAAATAACAAAACAAAAAAAAAAAAAATTTTTTTTTATTTTTTTATCCTTTCCCCGTTTTTTTTCTTCTTTTTCTCAAAACCCCTTTTTTCTAAATAAACCATAAAAAAACCATCAAAACAAAAAAACCAACCACCCCAAAACAAACACACACCCAAAATTTTTACCAATTACAACCCACACCAACCCCAAAAAAAACGCCAAATTTTTAAATATCCCCCTCTTCTTCCTTTTTTCCCCCCTTTTCCCCCTTTTTTTCCCTTTCTTTCGGAATAAGAAACTATTTTTCATTTTCCTTCTCTTCTTTTTTTTCAAAAAAAAATTTTTTATTCCCCTCTGTTTTTGGTCTCCTTCTGTTTCTGTTTTTTCTTTTTTTTCTTTTTTATTTATTAAAAAAATTTTAAAATTTTAATTTCATTTTTTGGGAAATAAATTTTAATTTCATATAAATAATTAAATATAATGTTTTTTATTAATACTTTATAAATTTTAAAAAAAATTTATAATCAACCCTGGTTTTGGAGACTCACTCAAACACATAATTTTTTTGCCTAACTTCACCCCCCAAATAAAACACACATCTAAAAATGTTTATTCTAGTATACGTGCCCCACACTCAATGTACTTTCCCAAAAAAACCCCAAAAATGGGGGGGGAAAATAGCAAATACACATCAAAGGTTTTTTTTCCCCTTATAATTTTCACAAAATTAGCCCCCACTTTGAACCGGCAATGGATTACTTTCGTGAAGGAGAACTTTTTTTACATGTCGTCCTTACAGTTTGAAAATATTTGGTTATGCTATATAAAGTATTGTTAGTTTCTCCTTTTGTGGTTTGGCGTGAACTTTTTTGGAATACATGAAATTTTTTTCAAATACTTATTCTGTGACGGTTTTTTTCTGAAAAAAATTTCTAAACGTTCATTCTCATTTTTTTGGAATGAAACGTCATAACTTGGGTTCAGTACAGAATGAATGTAAATGTAAAATTTTTTTATTAAAGTTTTTAAAATTGATAAAAAATTTTATAATAAAACTCATTTGGAGACGTAAAAGAAAAAAGGGAAAGTCAAATTGTTCGAATTTTTTTATGTTAGAAGGGGGAGAGAGTGAAGAAAATATTTACAGGGAAACTAGATTTTTATCTATACTTCGTTTTAAAAACTTTCACATTTATATTTTTCACGCACATACATACAGACACACACACACCCCACCCAACAACACACACACACACACCCCCACCACACACCCACAAAAAAAAAAATAAAAAATATAATATATAAATATATAAAAAAAAGAAAAAAAAAAACAAAAAAAAAAAAAAAAAAAAAAAACACCCCAACACAAAAACAAAAACCACACCAAAACACAAACACCCAACACACCCCACACACACTCACCCCACAAAACACACACCCACACACACCACACACCCCCACACACACAAACACACACCCCACAAAAAAAGCAAAAACCAAACATAAAACAAAAAACCACCCCCCTAAAAAAAACATAAAACATATCACACAAATAAAAAAACATAAACGCAATACAATTTTTAAGGTACTGTAAAAAGAAAATTTTAACCATTCCAAGCAGAAACGAACAATGATACTAATAGTTATTTATTTTCCCTTTCCCATAAAACTTATTCTACTTTTTTTTCAGTCGCTCTGATCTGGTATTTCACTAAAAAAAAAAAGGAAATTGTTTGTCACCCCGGGATGACACCGCGTCACTGTGTAAATACTGTCAAGCACTGCCCCGGAGTGTAAAGTATGGGTTTAATTTACGTGGGTTTAAAAACTTTCATTTTCTTGAAAAAATCTCTTACGTGAAGTTTTGGGATATCAAAAATATGTCTACAAAAATATTTATCTTATGCAATACATAAACAACATACATACATATATATAATTTTATGTATAATATTATATTAATATATATATATATAATATATTAATATAAATATATATATATAATATAATTTATATATATGTATGTAAAAAAAAAAAAAAATTTTATATATATATATATATATTATAATATATATATAAAAAAACTTTGTATATTAAAATAAAAAAAACACCACCCCCACACCACACACACACACCACACACAAAAACAAACATAAAAATTATAAATTTTATATTTTATAAAAAACAACACAACACACACCCAAAACCACACACCACACAACACACAACACACACACACACACACACACACAACACAAAAACCCAAAAAAACCTATTTTCTTATATACAACCCACCACACAACACAAAAATATAATTTCACACGTAATATACACTTTTAACATAAAAAACATATAGATTTTACAAGGGGGGGGGGAGAAGGTGTGGCAACTTTCGGAGGAGAGAAGGGGGAAAAGTGAGGGGGGCGGCGGAAGGGGAAAAAGGAAAGGCAAAGGAGAAAGAAAAGGGAGAAGAAGAAGAGAGAAGGGAGAAGAGAACGAAGGTAGAAACAGAAGGTGAAAGAGGGAAAATTTTCGGGTCCGCTAGTTTTTTTTCAATAAAGTCATATTCCACTCAGGGAATTAGGCCTCTGTCATTCATTATTAAGGGGCGTTGGGAAGACTTCTTTGCCCGAGTGGATGCCTTTCCTAACAAACCCGGTTCAGCGTGCCACGGGGGCCGTTTCCCGCGACCCTCGTTTGACCCCTCAAAACAAACCCCAAAAAATATATATATTTTATATATATATATATATATATATATTATATATATATAATATATATAATATATATTTTGTTGTTTGTTTTGTTTTTGGTTTTTGGTTTTTTTTTTCCCCCCCCCCCCCCCCCCCCCCAAAAACAAACACCACAATATAATATATAAAAATATTATAAAATATTTTTATATTAAATTTTTAATTAAAATATAAATTTTATATACAAATTGCACACACACCACACAACCACACACACCACACACACACACACACACACAAACACAACACACACACACACAAATAAAAAAACCAAAAAAACAAAAAAAAAAAAACACACCAAACAAACAAAAAAAATATAAATTATTATATTTTATATATTAATATTTATATTATAATTTTTAATATCATGTTTTATGTATAATATAATATATATTTTATATATAATATTTATTATATAATAATATATATAACATTTTTTATAATATAAAAAAAAATATAATAATTTTATATTTTATAATATTTAATATATAATATTATATATATAATATATTTAAATTTTATATATTTTTTATAAAATATATATATATATATTTTATATATATATATTATATATTAATATATATATATAAAATTATAAACCCCATGTAAAAAATAATAAATATTTATATTTTATTTTTTTTAAATTAAAATTAAAAAAAAATTTTACCAACAAGCTAGAAATTTATAAAAATTATTTAAAATATTATAAAAATTT